>NC_071104.1:647500-652500 GCF_024256425.1 Clarias gariepinus
ATTAGATAATTAAGTAACAACAGTAACAGTCAGTTGTTATTATAAGACATGAAGGTCAGATGTTCTGGAACGGTTCTCCCAAGAACAGTATTGTGTCGAGAGCGTTTGTAAACCCCATCGAGCTCCATGATGATGAAACTGTCTCTCATGAAGACCAACACTGAGCTCTGCTGCAGAGGAGAAGTTCATTTAGAGTCACCAGCCTCAGAAATCACCAATTAACTACCAGCAGCTCAGATTAGAGCCGTTATGAAGCTTTACAGAGCAGAAGTAGCAGATAAACATCTCAATATCAACTGTTCAGAGGAGATTATTGTGTGTTTGGGATAATAAACACCTTCAGTATTGTTTTACAGTGTAGAGAGAAATAAACATCAGGAACGACCATGGGGTTAGAGAGGGGTGTACAAACTTTATTGTGTGTATATTTGCAGTCACTCATGTCCAAATTCATTGTGATGTTGGGGTTTATTTGCTAGACAGTATTTGTCCACTAGATGTCAGGACAACAAACTCTCTAATGAAGCTTCATCTCACCATCGCTAAAGACGTCACAGAAACAAGTATTCACTCTGTGCGGTGTGTGTGTGTGTGTGGAATACACTGTGGCACTCACCTCTATGTGAATTGTGTAGATTGTAATAAAACTAATATATATAATATATATAAATAATAATAATATATATATATAATATAATAAAACACTCATATATCAAAGTGAATTTCCTCCATAAGAAATAATGAAACTCAGGCGATTCGTTCCACAACCCATAAATATTAATATAAAAATAATTAATACAAATTATCTTTAAAAGAATTGGTGTTAGATGAGAGAAGAAGCAAGAGGGGGGGGAGGACTTTCTCTCTCTCACACACACACACACTAATGAAACAATGCTCTTTGATAGCGTCTCTGTCGGCTCACTGGAATCTTTTCTTTTCCTTCTCAGGTTCTTCCAATGAAGGACATCCTGGAGCTCCTGAGAGTCAGTGCACATTCCCCTCTGTACCACACCCTGGTAATCACATGACTGCAGATTATTGTTTATAAACAAAAGTAAACAATATGATTATAACTGTTATTTATTTATTTATTTATTTATTGAACTCTTTTCAGATGGATGATATTCACAGTAAACAGAACGGTAGGATTAATTTTGAAAGGAAATGTTTATTTAAAATATATGAAACATTTATTTTTGACTGTTGTTGTTTTGTGTTTGTGATCCCCCTCTTCCTCTCTCTGTAGGTGTGTTACTCTCTCTGCTCTCCGAGTTAATCGATCATCGGCTTCAGACGCGAGTCAGTGAGGTAGAGACTCAGACAGCAGACGCGCCGGACCACGGGGAGTCGCTCGGTACACTACACCTTCTGATCTTATAAAGGTTTCGTTTAAACACGATTCATACAGGAGCCGATAAAATGAAATAACATGTTGTACCTCACAGCATGTGGAGACGATCTCTGAGACAGAAATGTACAGACCAGGACAGAGTGATGGAGATGGACACACGTGTGGACACACATTGAGTTCAGTGTGTTCTTGTTGTGGTGTACAGTGAGGAAGATGCAGGTGATTGATGAAGAGTACGAGGTGCTGAGGCAGCGAGGACGGCGCTGGGCGTCGGTGGAGGTGAAGCTGGCCGAGTACAGGAAGGAGCTGGAGGAGCAAGCGCAAGTCGAGCTCAAGTCCAGGGTACGACGAGCTTCTACAACACAAACACTGAGCCGGAGAGCGGGTGGGGCCGAGTACACCACGGGGGGGAGGGGAGGAGTGCCGGGTTTAGTGAAATTATTATTGTATTTAATGATTCATGCTCATGTTTATTTCCTGATGTTTAAACCAAGGATTTGTTTAATAATCCTTAGTGGGAGCCGTGCTGGAGGTCAGGGTCACGTTCAATCTACAGGGTCACATCCAACATCTGTCTCACTGGAAGAGACTGTATCTTTCACTGTTAAAGAAGGCGGTAGTAAGTCCAGGGTCCAGTGGGGTAGTGAGTCCTGGTTTGGCCCAGTACTGAGTCCAGGGTCCGGTGGGGTAGTAAGTCCAGGGTCCAGTGGGGTAGTGAGTCCTGGTTTGGCCCAATAGTGAGACCAGGGTCCGGTGGGGTAGTAAACGTCTAGGTTGCTGTTCGTCTGGGTTAGGCCAAGTCGCTGACCCTCGTCTGGTGCAGTAGCCGGTCCAGGTTTGGCCCAGTAGTGAGTTTGAGTCTGATGTGACAGACAATCCAGGTTCGTCGCGGTAGCGGGTTCAGAGCACTGAGTATGATCTTCTCTCTGTGTTTCAGATGCAGCATTTTCAGGAGGTGGAGATCTCCCGGGTTCGGATGGAGGAGAAGGAGAAGTGCCAGCAGGAGATGTTGGAGGTCAGACGGCAGCTGGAGAGAAACCACGAGATGAAATCGGAGGCGCTGATGAGCCGAGAAAAAAACGCCATCGAGAGACTCCAGAAGCAGCAGCAGGTGGCGCTCCAGTGCAGAACCTCAGTACTGACCCGATAACCGGCCGGTGCGGAGCGAGCGCTCTGACTAACTGTCCTGTCCTCACGTCTCTTCTAGATGGAGGAGAGGGACATCTACAGCCAGCGGCAGGCTCTGCTCAAGGAGATCGAGTCTGTTCGCAACAGAGACGCTGAACTGAGACTCAGGATGGAGGCGTTCGAAAAGTAAACACCCCCCTGTCATGACACTCTGCTAGCATGCGTAACAGCCTGTTTCTATGGCAACATTTTAGCTACCTTACACCATATTTTGAATTTATTTTTTTTAATAAAATGAAGACTCACAGTTTTGTGTGTGTGTCAGGTCCTGTAAGCTACATGAGGAGAAGATGAGAAGCTCAGAGGATCTATTGAGGAAGAGAGAGCTGGACGTGAAGAAGATGGAGGAAATGTACGAACTGAAGCTCAACACTGAGATCAGGAAGTGAGAAATCTGTACACACACACACACACACACACACAGTGTTTATGTTAGACAACACATTTCATTGAAAACCTCGCTTTTCTTCTTCTGCTCCTCTCAGCTATCAGCTGGAGCTGAAGGAGGATTACGCCAGGAGGACAGAGGCACTGGCAGAGAGCGAGAGCAGAAATAAAGGTGTTTATTCAGCATCACACACACACACACACACACACACACACACACACAGAGACACGAGCATGACGCTCGAGCGTCTCTCTGTCCTCACTCTGTCCTCACTCTGTCCTCTCTGTGCGCTTTAGAGGAGACGGTGAGGATCCAGAGTGAAGCTGCTGCTGTCGACGCCAGGAGAGAAGAACATCGCCGCGTCCTGAGTCAGCTCGCCAGACTGCAGGTATGGTACCATAAACCCCGCCCCCTTCTGAAGGATCTGTACCATAAACCCCGCCCCCTTCTGAAGGATCTGTACCATAAACCCCGCCCCCTTCTGAAGGATCTGTACCATAAACCCCGCCCCCTTCTGAAGGATCTGTACCATAAACCCCGCCCCCTTCTGAAGGATCTGTACCGTAAACCCCGCCCCCTTCTGAACGATCTGTACCGTAAACCCCGCCCCCTTCTGAACGATCTGTACCGTAAACCGTCTTCTAGGGGTTCTGTGCTGTAAACTCCGCCTCCTCTTGAACAATGTGTACTATAAACCCCACCCCCTTTCAAGGGATCTTAATTGTCCCTGCACCACCCAAGCAATGTGTACTAGAAACCCCGCCCCTTTCTAAGAATCTGCCCTGTAAATCCCGCCCCCTCTAAGGATTTGTCCTATAAACCCCACCCCTCTCTAAGGATTTGTCCTATAAACCCCACCCCTCTCTAAGGATTTGTCCTATAAACCCCACCCCTCTCTAAGGATTTGTCCTATAAACCCCACCCCTCTCTAAGGATTTGTCCTATAAACCCCGCGCCTTCTTAAGATCTTTTCTATAAATCCCACCTCTTTCTGAGGATGTGTCTGTAAACCCCGCCTCTTTGTAAGGTCCTATACTGTAAACCCCACCCCCTTTTCTAAGGGACCTGTGCTTTAAACCCTTTGATGTGTTGCAGGAGGAGCTGGCGTCAGAGCGTGGGAATGTGTGTGTGTTAACGCAGCAGAACGCCGTACTTAACGAGAAACTAGAGGGTGTTAGTGATTACGCAACAATACGAAACGACCGCGAGGAGCTGCAGGCTGAGGTTCATCTGCTGAAGAGACAACTGGAGGAAAGTCAGGAGGAGAAACGCAGACTTCGTCAAGGTAATAATAATAATAATCAGGATAATAATTAGGGATGCATCACATTCAGCAACAACTTGGGGCATTTTATTATACAGATTATTACATTTAAATATTATTACAAAGTATAAAGTTTATTATTTAAATATAAACTTTACTTACAGAGTAAAACACAGACACCCAGATGGTAATAAATAATTTCCTCCATGTAAGAACAAAGTGAGCTGAGCTTCTTCATTGTGGAAAGAGTCTTCAGGTTTAAACGCACAACCGAGAGTGTGTGTGTGTGTGTGTGTGTGTGTGTGTGTGTGTGTGTGTGTGTGTGTGTGTGTGTGTTTTCATGCTTTTCTCCAGACTTCAACAGACCGTCTCCGGAGCTCCTGGCGCTGCAGGTGGAGATGAAAAGCCTGGAAGTGGCTCACCGACTGGACCAGGAGGATTTGCAGAAGCAGAAGCAGGTTTTGCAGGACCGGCTCACGCAGGAGGTACAGGAGGACACGAGACACACACACACACACACACTCAGAGTTACGGGAGAGATAAGTCCGGACCACCTATTCGTCTTTCTATAGACTCGTTCTGAATATTCCTAAAAAATCAGGTTCTGCCTTCTAAGACCTGCTGGAGTTTATCTCCACACTGAGAGGGAGAGATGGACTGATCAGGAGAGCTGATGGAGAACATGTTAGAGAGTCAGTTACCTGCGTAGGAACTCCTCAGTGTGTTGTAGTTACGCTGTTTATTACGCAGAATGTTTTGGGTTTTACATTTCCAGCCTCACTGAGGTTTGCATCCTGCAGGTGGAG
>NC_071104.1:657500-715000 GCF_024256425.1 Clarias gariepinus
CTCCATGAAGTGATTATAAAGAATGGGTTGCTATCAGTCAGGATTTGGCCCAGAAGTTGATTGAGAGCCCAGTCGAATTACAGAGGTCCTGAAAAAGACGGGACATGTAATTGTCAATAAAAGCCTTTGAAACATATGAAGTTCTTGTAATTATATTTCAGTTCATTACAGAAACAACTGAAACAAAGATCTAAAAGCAGTTTAGCAGCAAACTTTGTGAAAACTAATATTTGTGTCATTCTCGTTTGGCCACGACTGTAGAGTTCAGTTGACAAAAGTGACGAATTATAAGAAAAAAAAGTGTTATTGAGGGGCCGGACTGTGACATGGATACTGCACATCTCTGGGTCTCACACACACACACACACTCACTTACACTCTCACACACACACACTCAGGTGAGATTAGTGGGCGTGTCTGAGACTCCTGACCCTTCAGCTGATCAGCAAGTTTCATTAAATTATATTTTATTCACACCAGTTTTATGGTGGTTTGTGTGTCTTCTTATTATTATTATTCTCAACAGTGGTGTGTGTGTGTGTGTGTGTGTGTGTAATGTGATTGTAGTCTTGTTCTAAAAAACATTTGTGTGTGTGTCCTGTAGCATCGCGGCTTTTTCCCAGGAGGATGCTGATGACGATTTTTGGTGAATTTGCTTGCTGAGGGTAGTGT
The DNA here is from genome assembly GCF_024256425.1 of Clarias gariepinus. NCBI lineage: Eukaryota > Metazoa > Chordata > Actinopteri > Siluriformes > Clariidae > Clarias > Clarias gariepinus. The sequence goes on from NC_071104.1 coordinate 658,173, forward strand.
GTGTGTGTGTGTGTGTGTGTGTGTGTGTGTGTGTGTGTGTGTGTACGTATGTGTGCACGTGTAACTTGAATGTTTCAGTAACAGCCATAAAATGTCCATGATGTCTCTTTTAAATTGATATTATGTTCATGATTTGTATGAAATAGTTTTGGATTTATTATTTTTTTTGTTTGTTTTTTAACAAACCTGATGTTATATAGTTTTTGTTTGTTTTTCCAATCTGACAATATTTTATGATGAATTTTATTAATTTCCACTACACAGCACTAACAGGTTGTACAGATCACCGTTCCTAAACCAATAAATTAAATAAAACTGTAAATCTGACTGAATATTCGTTAAACTAATCATGAACTTGTATTTAAAATGTTTGTGTGTGTGTGTGTGTGTGTGTGTATACAGTGTACTCAACTGTCCTGCAGGAACACTTTAAGGATTATTGTAGTTTGTTGTTAACAGTAAACACAACTTGGCTAAACTTCAAATTCCTAATTGCAGAATAGAGAAAAGATCAGAGTCTGAAAAGAAGAAGCTTTTTATTGTCATTTAATAACAATAACAACAATAATAATAAAATCCCAGGCTGGTTAATAAACTGCAGTGAGAGTGAGAGCCGTACAGACGTCTCGTTAGTCAGCGTTAGGACTCTGAGCGAGGAGAGAGACGGAGACCAGCTTTATTTATTTATTTTAAACTTCTCAGTCAGGTTCATCCAGTGAGGATAAAACACACACTCCCTCGGGTACAACTCAAATAAATTTAAACAGAAATCATAACCAGTCTCTGTGTATCTGCTAACACTGTTCCACACACACACACATTCCTGAACCAATACATCGGGCTAAAGGGCCTCAGCTTTATTACAAACTAATTCTACATCTAAAAAAAAGTAAATGATGAAGTTATAAAAGAGTTAAAGGCAAACGCTGCCTACTGAATACGTCAGTACAAACCACTACTGAAGGGGGGAACACGACGTCACTCAACTCATAACTAGCAGGGAATCGACCTTAAGCCTCCCTGTAGTCTCTTCTACATCAAACCTCAGTTAAATGCTTGATTAAGCAGTGTCACTATCAGTATACTGCCATCTGGTGGCTGGAAGAGTAAATAGTGTAAATATATACACCGAAATCTGAACACTTTCAGTCTAACAAAGTAAAAAAGTGTCAAGAAAAAGAAAAAAAAATGTTAAAATAAGCCAGTTCTTTTTTTGAACCTCTAAGTTTTGTTGTCAGTATAACGAGTTAATGAGAAAATGATCAACATCCTATACAACAAGAATAACAACAAGAATAAAACAAAACTACAACAAATACGATTAAAATATCAGGTCAATAACAGCAAAATCATTAAAACGTGAATAATTCTGATCACATTTCAAACTGTTGGAAATATTAATTATAAAAAAGCTTTAACAGTTTCAGAAACTTTGAAGACAATTTCCTTATATTTTACACCAGCGAGGACTTTTTCTTTAAGTCTTATTTATAAAAGTGTATATTTTACAGTCTTTTACTGACTGCTGATTGATTCAGGAAAAGACTTTTTAGAAAAATACTTTGTTTTTAAGAAATGTTCCAGCCGTGTTTCCAGCCTGGGACAGAGGACGCGGGTGTTAACCGTCTCCGCGCTCCGTCTGAGGTAGACATTCTGGATTCTTCTTTTGGGAGGAAAAATAATAAATCACAGTTTTCCACAGACAGCATAAAACGTTTATGAATTCCCACTTTTTTAATGATCTCCCAAACAAAACAACAAATAGTTCAAACAGATACAAACAAAAACCCAACAATCTGTCGCATTTAACGTCTAAACAAAAGCTTGGTGTAAACAACACAAATATCAGCCTGAAGTCCTGCTGTACAGGGACGCCAACTTCACACGTCATGAGGATCAGAGTTTTGTGCCGTGGATAAACTTTACTAAACTCAAAGTAACATAAAAAAAAATCAAACAAAATGTTGAGCTGCTTTGAAAAGCGCGACAGTTTGAATAACGCTAAAGAAAACTTTAAACTGAACCCGTCAGGACGGAAAGATGGCGGGAGGCTGGTGAGGGTTAGTGCAGGCAGAGGGTTAGCTGCTCGAAACGGCGTTAGTTAGCTCGGTGGCGTCGCAGGAGGCGGTGCCCATGTTTGTTTATTTATTTATTTATTTGCCGGTGTTCCCAGGATTCTTACGAGTATGAATTCAGGCATTCTTTTGAGCGGGACTGGATGTCTTGCAGCTCTTGCTCCTCCTTGGTTTTGATGTCTTGGTACGCGTGCATTTGACTCGCGTCCTTTAGGTAGGCCCAATTCGCCGAGAGGATCATTAGGTAGTGGATCTGAGAGAGAGAGAAGCTGTTAACCACGGCAGAGAGCGAGCAACAAAGCAAGCAGAGCTCATTACACTCCCAACATACAGAGACACGCAAGTGTGTGTGTGTGTGTGTGTGTGTGTGTGTGTGATACAATGAGCAAAAAAACATCTCCCAACATAACGTGCAGGTCGCACCACAGTGCAGTTACTCTGATTCATGTCCTGGAACTCTGCAGCTCTCACAGGTTTATATCGACCTGCTCGCTGTGATACGCTCTTGTTACCATAGCAACCGGTACACCGCGCTACACATAATATTAAATATTAAAATAAAGCTTTTTTTAAACGTGTTGTTTTAATGTTTAATGTTTTATGTTATGTTTTAATAAATACAATCTGATCAGCACTGGAGTCCACGGTCCCGGGTTGGACTGCAGACTAGGGCTGGTCCGAATAGCATTTTTTGAGCTTCGAGTATTCTGTAGTGATCAACATCGAATACTCGAAGCTTTGGTGGGAGGGGGGTGTGTATATTCTTATCTCTAATGAAGGCAGGAATCTCTCTGTGTGTCTGTCTGTTGCATTTTTATGTCGAAACCAGGTCATCCAACTGCTGCGAACACAAGGGAGTGCATTTATTTATTTTTTTCGCATTTTTGTGTAATATGGATACAGGCAAGTTGTCATGAACTAACCTGAGTAGATCAGAAGACGTAGCTTTAGCGGTTAGCCCTTTGTAGCGTGGATGGTAAACCCAAACACGGAGTAACACGAGTAGGCAGGATAACCACGCGATTGTTTTAAGGACTCTCTCGAATAGGGAGCAAGGGATTTTAACCTTTAACCTTTAACAATTTAACCTGCGTTCTATTAACACACACTCAATCTGAAAGCAACCCAAGAAAGTGAGTACTCACGAATCGGCGAAAGCGGCCGAAGCGACATGGGCGAACTCAATGACTGAGCGATGTGCCGCGCCATCTTGTCTCCTTTTATGCTTCCTGGTTCACGAGCGTATTATTTCCTAGTCCTAGTGCCGGTCGCGGACCGAGTGTGCATGACACAAGTTTGCCACAAGGGCTAGTCATTTAAGCGCGAATGAGAACCGTTTCGCAAGGATCGATGTCACGGGTTAATTTTTTTTTTTACATTTCCCGAATATTCGAATCTCAAAATGAAAAATCTAATGCCATCCCTCCAAACGAATATTCGAATATTCTGGTCCAGCCCTACTGCAGAGGTTCCAGGATGGACTCCACATTCTCAGGGACACAATGAGTTGTGTATTATTTTTGCTTTAGTAAATAAAAACAGTGTGACGAGAGATCGAGTGTTTATAGCAGTAAGGTCGGTTAGGACAGGAACTTATTTTTGCGGATGTCCAACGAACTCTGAGCCGTTAGAAAATCTATCTTGTTGGTAAGTGTGGTGGACATGCTGTTACAGAAAAACAATCAGTTTCAGGATGGTGGTGGTGAAAAACACAAACACAGTCTAGCAAAAACACATTTACACTGAACACTCGGTCCCCAAAAACCACCGACCGCCTGCATTTACACTAAACATTAAGATTATTAATAATGTTGTTGTTGTTGTTTCTGCAATATTACTGAAACATGCTACCTCTGCAGGTAAAAACCTATTAACAGTGCCATCTAGCTCGGTCCCCACAAAACACATACACACACACACACACACACACACACACAATGTTCCAATAAACCCAAGTCCCACCATTATTATTATTATTATTATTAGACAGGAAAGCGATGTAAGCCAGAGAAAGCGAGGGGTTAGTAAAGAGAACCTGCGATGCGTGTGTGTGTGTGTGTGTGTGTGTGTGTGTGTGTGTGTGTGTGTACGTCTCCAGTGATTATGCAGATGAAGCTGGACGTTGATTAACAGAGCTGAAATGATGATGAAGACCACTGAGGATGGTTTTGTAAACAAAACATGTTTATTTTTTTATTTGCCAAAAAAAGGCTACAATTGTTTTCAGAAGTTAAAGCTTACACTGAGTAAAAGTAAACATTTACTGAAACTTAAGAAAATATAATAAAAAATAGCATGCAGCTGTTCTGCTTTATAAAAAGAAAGAACCGTCTAAATAATAAAAGATACACGAGTTAAAATGTGGACCTGAGTCCTGAGAAACGGAGGGTACGTCGGGGGTGCTGGGGGGACGGGGACGGGGACGGACTTCATGTCTGTCCTCTCCATTATAATATTCAGAAATTAGCATTCTCTAATTATTCATTATGTTTTTTTTATGAACAGACTGTAGCAACGCGGCTATGGCAGCTAACTGACGGATCATGCTAACTGCTGATCATGCTAACTGACGGATCATGCTAACTGTACACATGCTACAATGTTAACTCAGTGCTAGCTGACTGGTTGTTTCCTGAATTAGCCTTGCAGCAATGCTAGCATAATGTAGAGCTAGCATATGACGTAACAATTCTACAGTTGTGAGAGAGTTTCTTCTCAAACACTGTTGCTGGTTCAATCAGAATGTAGCAGCACCGTGTTAGCCACATGCTAAAGTTTTCACACGCTGTTAAACTCCACCTTTAGTGCTCATATTTTACACGGCGACTTAATTTTTCTTTCTGGTTAGTTATTTTAGAGCATAAAAACTGAAGTTTAAGTCCCGGTTTTCTTTTTGTTTTGTTTTATTTATTTATTTACAGAGTTTTCTTGTAAATTTAGCGAAGACGTTATGTATAAAAATTTTTAGCTTCTTGCTTTTAAGAAAAGCTTAGAAGGCAGCTGGTGTTTCTAGCAGCGTCAGCAAGGCAAGTGTGTGTGTGTCTGTGTGTGTGTGTGTGTGTGCGCGCTATAGTGTTAACTGTGGACTTGTTAGCTTTATTAGCCTGGTAGCTAAGCAACGTTAATGCTGAATGGCTTGGCTAATTATCTACATTTGTAAAAAGTGAAAAATTAGCATAGGGTTTCCGCTCAAACCGGCCCTTTTAATGCTAGCATAACCAGCATTTATATTATTATTATTATTACTTTTTTGTTAGTTCATTCAAAGTAAATGATCTCTATTGAATGTTTTTTTTAAAGCTAGCTAGGAAACTGCTGAGCTCCGCGCGTCTAAGAAAGCTAAACACAGATACAGTTATTTAATTCTATTTACACACCGCATGGTGAGTTACTGTTTGGGTTCTTTTCTCGTTTCTCCTTTCACTGTTTGTCCACACGATTCCTGCGCGAGTTTAAAACTTAGTGCAACAGTCTTCTCTGCTCTTAAACTTCAGAAGGGCAAAGTTATAAGTGGTAGCCATCATGTAGATGAACTGGGGGAAGAAGAGAAAGAAACGAAAGAAATGAATAAGAATGATGCATGATGAAGCCCAAACACCTGGGTTTGATATTTCTTTCACTTAATGCAGCTTAGCTTAGCTGGGTCCAAGTGTGTGTGTGTGTGTGTGTGTGTGTGTGTGTGTGTGTAAGAGGAGGAAGGACCAGCTGTGTGCACTGCTCGGTGATGTTCAGGGACAGAGGACAGGTCAGCACACACCCGAGTTCAACTTACCATGGCGATGACGGTGGCGCCGGCTCCAGCACATGCTACGATGTACAGGTGGTAGGACAGGTAGAACTGAAACAGGAGACAAGAACAAAGAAAGACCACTTTATTAAAAAGGAAAAAAACAAAGAAATCCACATTACTTTGTTGAGTCTCTGGATTTAAATGTTTGTAACTTTGACACTGTTCGATCCATCCACCATAAACACTCGGACAAACTACCGAACTGCAGGAGACGATACCACGTCCACCACCAACACATCAGCGCACCACATCCACCTGCGATCCAAGTCCACCATAAAAAGGTGTTAACTTGAGCATTACTGCTGGAGGAGCGCCGCTGATCTTACAACTGGGCAACTGGGCTCACTCCTGTGACTGCTGGAGACCTCACACCTGCCGCAAACTCCCTAATAAACTGTCAGCTTCTGGAGTTACACGTCTCCCGTAATCCTCCTAAACTCCACACGGTGTACACACACACAAACAGAAACAGGATTAGAGAACATTGATTGATAAGGCTACGCGTCTATTGTAATCCTCCTAGCAAACTGGCAACCCGCTGCACTGTTCACACTTAACCTCGTGACTTTACTCTTTCTAAGCGTATGACTGTGTGGCCACTACCAGCTCCACCACCATCATTAAGTTTGCTGACGACACCGTCGTGGTGGGCCTGATCTCTGATAACAACGAGACGGCCTACCTGAAGGAGATTAGGAATCTGGAGAACTGGTGCCAGAGGAACAACCTCCTTCTAAACGTCAGCAAGACAAAGGAGCTGATAGTGGACTTTAGTACAAAGCAGGTGAGGAACTACCAGACCCCCGTCATCAACAGGAGCCCAGTGGAGAGAGTGGACAGCTTCAGATACCTCGGTGTTCACATCACGCAGGACCTGTCATGGTCCTGTCACATCAACACCGTGGTAAAAAAGGTCAGACGGCGTCTCTACCACCTCAGACGCTTGAGAGACTTTAGACTGCCCTCCAAGGTGCTGAGACACTTTTACTCCTGCACCATAGAGAGCATCCTAACAGGAAACATCTCAACCTGGTTCGGGAACAGCACCATGCAGGACAGACGAGCTCTACAGAGGGTGGTGAGATCAGCTAAGCGCATCATCCACACCGAGCTCCCTGACCTGCACTCGATCTACTGCAAGCGGTGCTGGACCAAGGCCAGGAAGATGGTGAAGGACCTCAGCCATCCCAACAATGGACTGTTCTCTCTGTTGAGGTCTGGGAAGCGATTCTGCTCCCTGAAGGCCAACACAGAGAGACTGAGGAGGAGCTTCTTCCCGCAGGCAATACGGTCTCTCAATCACAATCACACCACCACACAGTACTGACACACACATATGGTTTTTACACACACACTGGACATTCATTTACACTAGTGTCCACTGCACAACTACACCTGGTGGTCATTAGTTAAATCACTCTGTCACAAGACACTTTAAATAAATCACTTTAAGCATATTTGCACTGCACAAGACACTTTAAATATGTTGATAGCACAACCCTGGACATTACCATTCTTTCATTACCATTACATATCTAACTTCATTCCACACAAAAATGCCATAAATTACATTAAAAAATTACATAAAAAGTACAGCTGTTTTTCTTATTGTTCTATATTTCTTCATATATTTTCTATATTGTGTATTTTTGTACTGTACGGTTATTTTATTTTAATTTTATATTTTATTACATTCTTTCTTAGTTAAATTTACCTTCTATTTTATTTTTCATATTTATTTTCTATTTATACTCTTTTATTTTAAGGTCACTAGCGGTCGTACAAGCATTTGACTGCACATCCTACTGTGTATGACTGTGTATGTGACTAATAAAATTTGAAATTTAAATCTGACTTCTGTAATACCTCGTGCGAGTTACAAACGTTGAGAAGCTTCTCGCCGCAAGCAGCACCTGGAGTAGCGCTCCACGGGATAATACCTGCAAGAGAAAAATAATCAATAACAAAAATATATTATTATTATTATTATTATAAAAATATATATTTATATAATAAATACCAAAAATATAAAAAACAGGACTCAAAATATATTTGTGTTGATCTTAACAGTGTAGCAGTTTTGTTTAGTGTTTGGCTCGAAAACTAAGAAGAATATTATGGAACTCCAAAGTGTTCAAAATTAAATAAATAAATAGGACATGATGAAATGAATAACTCTATAAATAAATAAGACACATCTATGTAATATGAGAACGATATTGTGAAATAATGGAACATATTTTGAAAAATAGCTTATTATTGTGAAATATATTCCACTCTGGAGATTATTTTCCCCAATAACAGAGATTATTGCAGAGGCATTTTATTTAATTCATGCTGTTTTTATTTCAAAATGTCATTTTTTCAAAGTCAGTTTTTATTTCAAAATCCTGTTTTTCACGATGGCCTATTTATTTCATAATGCGACTTTTTAGCAGAATGAGTCGTTCTGTCAATCAAGAGCGATGGGGCGGAGCCAGCTGTGTGATTGGTTGCTCCTTTATTCAGTCATAAGTAATAGCTCATGAAGTATCGATTTAGGTCTAATGGTGCAATACGTATTCTATGCAGTAGGTGGCAGTACAGTGTCTACTGGTAAATTATCCCTGTCTATCTGATCAGCTAAAATAAGCAGAACTGACTGAAGTTCACACCAGTCCGCCATCTGCCGTGACTTTTGACTTAACACACAACTTACTAGTATAAAAATATAACGCAATACAGAAATAAATGCTTTTTAAGTATATTATTTAAAGTATCACTGAACATACACTACTGTTCAAAAGTTTTAGAACACTCTCTAACTCCATGATGGTTCCTGATGTCTATTTCTTTCTACACTGTAAAGGCTGAAGGTGTCCAAAAAATGCATTAATCTCCTTTGAACAGTTAATGGTGAGATGTTTCTGCTACTTCTGCTCTGTAAAGACTTCATAACGCCTCTAATCTCAGGTGCTGTTAATTGGTCATTTTTCAGGCTGATAACTCTAAATGAACTTCTCGTCTGAGACAGAGGTAGGTTTTGGTCTCGCCCTCCTGGGACGGCCTTCATGAGAGCCAGTTTCATTATGGTGCTTGACGGATTTTGCAAATGCACTTGACAATACTGTTCTTGCAAGAACTATTACAGAAAGGCCGACCTCTGTGTCTTAAAATAACAACTAACAGACTAAAGACAATATTTTAGCAGGTCAGGGAGGATCATCTTGATGCATTCAGTGTAAGATACACCACTCAGTGTATCAGCAAGCAAGTATACACCAATCAGTGTGAGCTGTAAGTGCAGCAGGTCAGTGATGATGAACCAGTGCCTGCTGATGATGACCAACACCTCTCCCCTGATCTACCAGAGTGAAAATGATGCCAATCAAACTGAACAGGTCATCTGGAATAAAATCAGTAGCAGCATCAGCTCATGCTAGTAATTATTATTGTTCTCTTGGGGCCTCCGAGTGGCGCAGTGGTAAAGCGCTCGCCCTATCATCTGGAGATCGCTGGTTCGAACCCCGGGTGATGCTGTTTACCTCTCACAGCCGGAGGCACAGAGAGAGCTGATTGGCCGAGCTCTCTCAGGGGGGAGGGATGAGAGGTACTTGTGCTCCCACATTAGTCACGGCTCTACAGCCAATCAGGGGCGTCTGTGAGCTCGCGCACACGGAAGGAGCGGATAGCGACGGGGAGTAATTGGCCACGACTAGATTGGGGAGAAAATCGGGGAAAAAGAATTGGACAGGACTAAATTTATAAAAAAATATATATATATAAAAAAATTATTATTGTTCTCAATATTAATTCAAAATAATATTTTCTCAGCATCATTTTGAAATAATATTGTCTAAAATAATAGTACAGAAGGGGAGGGGTGTTGGGTACAGAAGGGGAGAGGTGTTGGGTACAGAAGGGGAGGGGTGTTGGGTACAGAAGGGGAGAGGTGTTGGGTACAGAAGGGGAGAGGTGTTGGGTACAGAAGGGGAGAGGTGTTGGGTACAGAAGGGGAGAGGTGCTGGTCATCATCATCACTGACCCTGAGGTTGCTGGATCCAGACTCTCTGTCCCTGACTGTAATGTTAGAACTGTAATTTCCCCTCACACAAAAGGCAGAATCTGATAATTTGAAGAATTTCACAGCATCTGCTTTTAAAGATTTTTCTTCTTTAAGTACTGACTGGTCCGGACACATTGACCAGCGGCTCACCGGGAGAACGCCCGGTACTCCAGACGGTCAGTCCGTCACTGAGCCCAGCACATTACTGCTAGCTGTAGCGGCGGTCCGCGGAGCAGGTGTCCAGGGAAACTAATCGATGTTAAAGGATCAGCCAATAGGCGCGCAGGTCCAACCCACTGGCGCTGATTGACAGAACGACTAATTCTGCTGAAAAGTCGCTTTATAAAATAAATAGGCCATCGTGAAAAACAGGATTTTGAAATAAAAACAGCTGGAATTAAATAAAATGCCTTTGCAATAATCTCTGTTATTGGGAAAAAATATATATATTTCACAATAATAAGCTTTTTTTCCAAAATATGTTCCATTATTTCACAATATTATTCTCATATTACATGTATGCGTCTTATTTATTAATAGAGTTATTTATTTCATCATGTCCTATTTATTTATGTAATTTCGAACACTTTGGAGTTCCATAGGATATCAGTGTTATGGTGGTGTTCATAAATAAACATGATACTCAATATTCAATTAGTTGTTTACATTTTAAATGATTTATTAAAATTATTTTGTTCATTATTACAGGCTCTGCTTCGGAGTAAAATGATCTACATGATGACATTATTAGGGTTTGACGCACCGTACTGCCGCATGTCCACACACACAGAGGAGTTGCCTGGAGGTCCCATGGACGCACACGTGGACCAGATGTTATAAAACAGGAAAACTGGAATGGAGGAAAAGCCGAAGACTCCGAGCCAAGCCACTCCGAGAACATACGTCAGGAAGACAAACTGAAGAACAAGGAAGGTTTTTAAACATCAACATCTCAGGTTCGAGTGGAGTTACAGCAGCGATGAGGCAGTGAGGCAGGAACTAAAGCGGAGCGGTGTGTGTAAAGTGGAGCGGTGTGTGTACAGTGGAGCGGTGTGTGTAAAGAGGAGCGGGGTGTGTAAAGAGGAGCGGTGTGTGTAAAGTGGAGCGGGGTGTGTAAAAAGAAGCGGTGTGTGTAAAGAAGAGCGGTGTGTGTAAAGAAGAGCGGAGTGTGTAAAGCGGAGCGGTGTGTGTAAAGCGGAGCGGTGTGTGTAAAGAAGAGCGGGGTGTGTAAAGAGGAGCGGGGTGTGTAAAGTGGAGCGGGGTGTGTAAAGAGGAGCGGTGTGTGTAAAGCGGAGCGGAGTGTGTAAAGAAGAGCGGTGTGTGTAAAGAGGAGCGGAGTGTGTAAAGCGGAGCGGAGTGTGTAAAGCGGAGCGGTGTGTGTAAAGCGGAGCGGTGTGTGTAAAGCGGAGCGGTGTTTGTAAAGCGGAGCGGAGTGTGTAAAGCGGAGCGGTGTGTGTAAAGAAGAGCGGAGTGTGTAAAGCGGAGCGGTGTGTGTAAAGCGGAGCGGAGTGTGTAAAGCGGAGCGGTGTGTGTAAAGAGGAGCGGTGTGTGTAAAGCGGAGCGGGGTGTGTAAAGCGGAGCGGTGTGTGTAAAGCGGAGCGGTGTGTGTAAAGCGGAGCGGAGTGTGTAAAGCGGAGCGGTGTGTGTAAAGCGGAGCGGAGTGTGTAAAGCGGAGCGGAGTGTGTAAAGCGGAGCGGAGTGTGTAAAGCGGAGCGGGGTGTGTAAAGAGGAGCGGAGTGTGTAAAGAAGAGCGGTGTGTGTAAAGCGGAGCGGTGTGTAAAGCGGAGCGGTGTGTGTAAAGCGGAGCGGTGTGTAAAGCGGAGCGGTGTGTGTAAAGCGGAGCGGTGTGTAAAGCGGAGCGGTGTGTGTAAAGAAGAGCGGTGTGTGTAAAGAAGAGCGGTGTGTGTAAAGAAGAGCGGAGTGTGTAAAGCGGAGCGGTGTGTGTAAAGCGGAGCGGTGTGTGTAAAGCGGAGCGGTGTGTAAAGCGGAGCGGTGTGTGTAAAGAGGAGCGGAGTGTGTAAAGAAGAGCGGTGTGTGTAAAGAAGAGCGGTGTGTGTAAAGCGGAGCGGTGTGTGTAAAGCGGAGCGGTGTGTAAAGCGGAGCGGTGTGTAAAGCGGAGCGGTGTGTGTAAAGAAGAGCGGAGTGTGTAAAGAAGAGCGGAGTGTGTAAAGAAGAGCGGTGTGTGTAAAGCGGAGCGGTGTGTGTAAAGCGGAGCGGTGTGTAAAGCGGAGCGGTGTGTAAAGCGGAGCGGTGTGTGTAAAGCGGAGCGGTGTGTGTAAAGCGGAGCGGTGTGTGTAAAGCGGAGCGGTGTGTGTAAAGCGGAGCGGTGTGTAAAGCGGAGCGGGTCAGTACCATGGCGCTGATGCAGCGGCCGCAGATGGTGGTCTTGAAGTCTCCGTGCAGCTCCTTCACCGCGCTGGTGGTGTAAAAGCCCTCAGCCAACAGGATGATCCCGTAGAGGAAGAAGAACGAGGCGATGCCATAAATAACATACTGTAACAGATGGATTCTGAAGAGGAACACACACACACACACACACACACACACACACACACACAGGCACATCAATACGTTAAGGACCTTTTTAATTAAACTTTTTTTTCCCTTAAGATGAATTAAGACCGACACTTACATGGGCGTGAGCAGGGCGGAGTCGCCTCCGTTGGTGTAGAAGTTGTTCTCGAGGACGGTGATGGTGCCACTCAGGGCTATGTGACCACACCCGCAGAACAGAGCCACGCCCGAGAAACACAGCACGGTGGCAAGCAGGGAGGCGTACGGGACGCCCCCTAAACACTTTATACAGCAGTCCAGGCAACCTGACACACACACACACACATCTATCACACTCTATACACTTCAATTTAAAGAGACAGTAATTCCAAAACCCTGAAACACTTTTCCAGTGTGAGGCACAGGGGGCAGCACACACCTGTTACCCCTACACTCATCACTGAGACACCGGGGGGGGGGGAGAGAGTGTGTGTGTGTGTGTGTGTGTGAGAGAGAGAGAGAGAGTGAGAGAGAGAGAGTAAGAGAATAAGAAAAAGAACAGATATCAGGAGCTTTGTGATTGGTTGCATATCCTAAACTTTGTGATGTAATAATATCGAGATCTGATCATCTCCAATTTCAGATCAGGATCAGTTTAGTTTAGCTGTGTGCGTGTGTGCGTGTGTGCGTGTGTGCGTGCGTGCGTGTGCATACACACATACAGACAGGTGCGTCTCAATAAAATAGAATATAATTGAAAAGTTCAGTAATTCATCCCATAGATTCATCACACATCACACATAGATTATATTTTAAGTCTGTGTGTTTATATGTTTAAATACACACAGCTCTGGAATAATAATAATAATAATAAGGGACACCTGTAATTACCTCCTAAATGCACATCTCTTGGACTTGGTGATCACCCCAAACTCATCCTATTTAATGTGTAAAAGGATTAAAAGGCACTGAGTAATCAACACTCTCCTCCTGCAATGTGGGCGGAGACAAAGTGCTAGAGGTCTTTTAAAGGTCATTGGAGATGTAGGAACACCCATGGAACATGCCAAAAACACTGAAGAGAAAGAAGGTTTCATTCCAGCTTTACTGGCACAAGGATCAGTGAGCGTCAAGATCAAGACACTGGGACCAACAGAGCTACAGCCTGGACGAGGCTGAGAACGACTGTGGCCTGACCTCTAGTGACCTTCACGAACAGTGTGAAACTGAGCTGGGGTGAAGTGCGTGTGAGGAACAGGTCTAAACAAGCTTCTACACGCAGGGCTACGGTCATACAAAGCCAGAAAAATCAGTGAAGAGCAAAGAGGAGCCAGGCTGAAGTTAGACCGGGTCGGTGATGATCTGAGGGCTTCAGGAAGACTGGAGTTGGAGTTGTGAAGGGCGCAGACATCAAGCCAAGTACAGAGTTGTCCTGGAAGAACATTAGCTTCCTTCTGCTGAGATGATCTTCAGAGGATTGGACTATCCAACAGGACAATGTGCCATGCCATAGAACCAGAACCATCAGGACCGGGTGGAGAATCACCAGCTCAAGACCCTGTCATGGTCCAATCTCCAGATTTAAACCCCATTAAAGACTTCTGAAGAAGAAGATGGAGGGTCAGAAACCATCACGTAAAGCTGAACTGTTTGCTTTTTATTATAAAGACTTATATAAAGTTCCACAACAGTCAAGTGAAAAACTGCTGGAGAGACAAAACACATGAAAGCTGTAACTGTAGATCAGGTTATTATTCCACCAAATACTGATTTATTAATGTTATTGAGCCGAAGCATTAACACAATGTGTTTACTAATTATTCACATTTTGGTTTATTTGAGTTATTAACTCCGTAAATACTGTATGATGATATTTAGAATTTAGGGGAAATATTGTCAGCAGTTACACACACACACACACACACACACACACACACATGCAGCTGGAAGGAAATAAACATCATAAACTCATTATATTACAGAGATCTATTATTATATTATATTATATTATATATCCACAGCTGTATATAATGTGTATAATATAATATGTGTGTAAACATATGTACAAGTGTGTGTGTGTGTGTGTGTGTGTGTGTGTGTGCGCATGTCCAATTTTTTTCTTATTTAACTTTATTGTTCTGTTTTCCTTCTCCACAGTTTCCATACTGGGTTAAACTTTATAAATTCCACTCTCTCTGTCTCACACACACACACACACACACACACACTGTGAGACCTTCCTCCATTTCTCTTTGTACACAGACTGAGAGACACGCTATGAATGACAATCAGGGCCTCTCTATTCGTGTGTGTGTGTGTGTGTGTGTGTGTGTGAGAGAGAGATTTGTTCCCAGACAAACACAATAAGGACATGCTCACCATATGGACTGTGACACATTCAGTACAAACACACCAACTCTATAGAGTGAGGGCCAAACACACACACACACACACACACACACACACACAGAGAGAGAGAGAGAGAGAAACAAAAATGCTAATCCTTTATAATGTAGCTAGCTTAGCGTGACTAGCCTGACGCCTGTAGAACTGACCGCTGGAAACTGTGTGTGCGCTAATGTGGCTAATCAGGCAATGCTCACTCAGCTAGCTCAGCTAACACTCTGTGTGTGTGTGTGTGTGTGTGTGTGTGTGTGTGTGCTAATCACTATTGGGAAATGCTCAGATTCATTATCTCACTAGCGCTCAATCATCCGAACGCTCGCTATACAGCGCGGGAACTTTCTCATGAACCTTTGACTTCCCTCTCACACACACACACACACACACACACACACAGGCTGCTGTTTTATCTGAAGCCCATGAGAGTGTAAATGGTGAGTCCGCGGTGAGATCTGTACATCACAGTGGGACTGGAACATCCACCCCGTTATGATGAACACATCACAATATACTTATTAACGTTAAAGACACGTGTGTTTACACGCTTCACGCTTCGGGACACAAACTCACACAGTCCGTCCCAGACATGTTCATGTTCTATTGATCTGAACCTCAGCTCTCATGGTGTCTGACCTGCTTAAAACAACAGGACTTTATACCCAGTGACCCGTTTACTAGAGATCTATTCAGTTACGCATCACGATTCATTTTGACTCCAAAACAGTTTGGTTTTTTTTATGAACTTTATTTATACACACAGCGGTACCTTAACACACCCATTTATGATGACCTGGAGGCGAATGTTTAGGGTGAAACTTCATATTTTATACTGTGTATTCCCAAAGGAAATAATGTAAATACAGATAGTCCGTTCCAGACTCCCCAAATAGTACCAATATTGCCAATTCCCAACACTTTAAATCATATTTTTGCATTAATAAACAATTAAAACCTTCAGAAAATACATTTAAATGAAATAAAATGTGAAATGAATTGACATTAAACCTCACTTAATCTAAACTATGGCACCGCTCGGCACCGGCTGCTTTAATAACCAAACTGAAAGTGACTCCCTTTCTTGTCGCTATACCGTCCTTGATAACGTTCTTCAGGCCCATGGTGCTGTGTCCATCTGTGAGACCTGGCCCTATACCGTCCTTGATAACGTTCTTGAGACCCATGGTGCTGTGTCCATCTGTGAGACCTGACCCTATACCGTCCTTGATAACGTTCTTGAGGGCCCATGGTGCTGTGTCCATCTATGAGACCTGACCCTATACCGTCCTTGATAACGTTCTTCAGGCCCATGGTGCTGTGTCCATCTGTGAGACCTGGCCGGCGCTTGATGCGGCTCGGTTCGTAATATTCTAGTTCTTAAAGCAAAAGATCTGTGCGGTTTAAACTATTACACAAGGTCGGGCGGAGCGGCGTCCAACTGTGGTGGAAGTAAATCACATGCCGAGTTTGTTAATGATTGGAACAAAA
Source organism: Clarias gariepinus (assembly GCF_024256425.1). NCBI lineage: Eukaryota > Metazoa > Chordata > Actinopteri > Siluriformes > Clariidae > Clarias > Clarias gariepinus. The sequence goes on from NC_071104.1 coordinate 674,464, forward strand.
TCTAGAAAACATTATATAAACTGGGATACAGACAGAACCGTAATACAGATCTATGACAGAGGTATCGTGATGATATCATATTGGAGGTCCATAGTGATTTACTGCCTCGCTACTTTTTACTGTTTCATAGGTTTTACATATTCAATGTTAAATTCCTTAAAAGTTTTGTAAATGTTTGATAAATTAATATTTAAACTGTAAAATAATCTTCCAGAAATGGCAAAACTGTTGGTGCCATTATGTATGAAATCTTAAAGTTTCCATTTTACCCAGAAGTCTTTAGTTAGTGTGTTTCACTTGTATAATGGGGAACATCATGTCAAGTCACAAACTTATTTTTTAAACGATGTTTTTTTTTTAACCAAATACAAAAATTTGTCGTACACACACTAAAATAAAGTTAAACTAAAAATACATTTGCATTAAGCTACAATTTGCACTAAAATATTAGTTTTTACAGAAAGACAGGAACACATCTATTTACTGACTTTCTCCTAGAAACATGTCCGTTTCTACTCATATATGTACTTAGTAATAGTTTTTTTCTATAAATTAACTACCCGTGATGAATTCTTAAGCAGATGATAAAATGAGAAACATCTTCATAAGAATAAGTCCGATATCTTACTTTCTAAATAACTCCCCAAGTTCTCTGCTCAAGAATCATCTTCAACATTACATTTCTATCAGTTAGAGCAGATCTGCGACAGTACGCTTCAGAAAATATCCAAAAACTCATCTTTTGTTCCAATTATAAAGTCTTTCCATACATCACAGTGTATTATTTAGGCTTTAACTGGCGTTGAGGTCACACTGATTTGGAAATAAAGACCTGGACGACGAGCCGTCCCACGGAAAGCGACGGGTTCAATCCCGCTCGGCCATGCGGTCAGAACCCGAGCCGTGAAAGCCGAGTCCTTTTACTCGACAAAGCAAAATATACTCCTCACTTGGAACAGGAAATGTGAGCAGAGGAAGGAGAATGCGTGTCCGAGCCAAACCGAGAACAAAAACACAATTATTGTGCCATAAAGCCCCGTCATCATCCTTCTCCAAAACAAAAACACAGTAAATGTGTGACCGAGCGATCCGGGTCATTATCTCCGTTTAAAGAAAATACAAACTGGATATAAACTGTCCAGTGATGAGGGTTTAACATCTGCCTACCAGTGAGAGCTGGCCCGTCCTCTCTGTTCCATCTTCTGGACACCTCATGCTCAGGATAAACCATCCGCACTGTCTGATATTTTAATATTTCGGCACTGACGGCTGGTGCTTATAGTTGAAGGTGACAGATTCGCTATGAGAGCGTCCTAAAGTTTCATGCTGAAGAAGAACATGGTCCAAGTCAAACAGGCGAAGCATGCGGACAGGTTACAAGTTTGTTCTGTAGCAACTTGTGGAAAGCAGAGGTGGAAGAGAACGTGAATTAACTTCATTACATATTTCATGTATCTGAGGTTTACTTGAGGAGTTTAAACAGTACAAACGTTTTACTTTTACTCCTACAGCAAACATCTATACTTCCTACTTCACTACACTGTTACACTGTTCTGAATGGAGGCCTTCACCCGTACCCGAGTACTTTTTGACCTGGGGTATCTCTACTTCTATTCAGGATTTGTCTACTTTGCCCAGCAGTGGTACGTACCAAAGCTTCAGGAGGTTAGTGTTTAATGGATATTGTACCATGAACACTGAAGCTAACTCAGAGGTGTGCGTGTATTTCTTACCCACATTACATTACATCCGCTCAACAATCGCACCAGAGAAACTGTTCTGCAAATTGTAGACACACAGCATCGCGAAAATGAGTGTATTTTAATAAACGCACTCTATATTTTTCTGGTGTTTTTTTTCCCACTATAAAACATTTGAAGGTTTACCCAAATCATTTTAAAAAGTGTAAAATGATTTAAAATTATACAACAAATTAAATTATACAACAGAGCATGTTCGATCTGACTGCACGGTTGTACCAAGAGCGGGATTGGACAAATCATACACGTGTACGGAGCTCCTATTCGAAGCCAGCATGGAGCGCCCGATACGATAACATCGCAATACCTCGGTGTCCATTCGAGTTCATTGTCATTCTGTAAATATCACAATTTTATAAATATCCGGATCCTATATTACATTTAACATTTTGTTACCATTCTAAATTAACTTAGTAAAAACTTTGCCGCTTGCCAAAGTGTAAATAGTTTAGAGAGCACCACCTGCAGGATTATAACTGTAACATTTTACAACCTCAAATGCAAACTTCAAACTAATTTTAACAATGGACTAAAAAAAAATCTACTTTGAAGTCAGTGTGATACATTATTTGCCAAACAAGGGAATCGCGATACATCGCCAAACTCATTATCTCAAAATTGAATTAAAATAAAGAAGTTATAAAAAGTTTCAAACATTACCATTCCTCATTTTAGATTAAACCTGTCTGTGTTTTTTCTGAGCTACTAGTTTGTAAGAGTTTTGTTGAACACGGCCCTGATGCCAGTAACTACACTGACGTTATCCAACACTCATGTAGGGCTGGAACGATTCCTCGAGTACTCGAGACATTCCACAGTGTTTGAGTAAGTGATGGAGGCAAAATCTTCTGCCTTGAAGCTTCTTTTAATTAACGTTTAAAGCTTGCGTTATGTTTTTGCGCAAACATTTGTTTGGTGTGATTCTGGAGCGCTTCCGTATACAAGCCGCCAGTAAACACTGATGAAGAAGAAGCGCTGACGTCACCCACAAAGCGGAAGGAGACGCAAACAGTTAGTGTGTGATCTGATTATATCTGATTATATCTGATTTATTTCCACATATGAAGGAGGCCTGAAACCGATCTCAAAATATCAGAATGCTGTTTACATGGACATAGAACATATCCGATACGTGTCACATATGAGCAGAACATCAGAACTGGGTCACATTTAACTGTAAACGTAGCGTTAGTTATAAGTGCCGCGTTCCGATCAGCGAGTGATTCCCCGCGAAGTAAACTGCACAGGGAGCAGGGAGCACACTTTAGAGTGCACTGTGACATGGACCCCAGAAATCGGCAATCCTATGCTCTTCCTGTGATATTCTGGAATTTCTAAAAAGAAAACCAACTAATCTTTGTTTCTCTTATATATTTTAAATTCCTGTTTAATTAAGAAAAATTTAATTTTATCCGATTACTCGATTAATTGATTAAATCTTTGGTAGAATACTCGATTACTAAAATATTTGATATCTACAGCCCTACACTTGTGTATTAAACACTCGACCTTACACACTAATGGAACGGCCGCAACCGGGGGGAGGGGGGGGAGGGATGGGGCGAGTTATAAAGGGGCAAATAACAAGCTGTTTTAAATCTTTGCTTCATGGAGTGTAATTTCTTTCAGTAAGTGGACGCTAACCAGAGACACTGAATCAGCAGGACAGTAATTGCATGTTTGGACTTTTACATCCAAGTTTTCCTGGGAAAGCATTAATGTGTGGCAGGAAAGACGGAGTAATGATAGTAAAGCCAGGAATCCAACAAATACTGCAGAAGATTTCATCCAAAACCTGTTTAAAAGAAAATAGCCAGGAATGTAAGATCCCAAATGAGAACTGTAATAAAAATAAAGAAATAATATATGTAATAAATGTTTATTTTATATTATATACAAATGTACAGATATAATAGACGTGTTTCTCGCAGCGGCCCAAGTGAGGTAGAGCTGAGCCGCTAAAGATGGAGGGTTTTAACAGACATGGTGTTAAATATTTATTTATATAAAAATTTAAATAAAAATTTATTTATTTATTTTTTGTTTTTTTTTGTCGTGCTGTTTTTGTCTTGTCATTTGTTTTCTGTTCTGGAAGCTCTGTCACTAAAACAAATTCCTTTTACGTGTAAGCGTACTTGGCAATAAAACTCTTTCTGATTCTGATTCTGATTCTGATATATATATCCTTAATCCTTAAGGCCACCAGCCGGTACCGATCGGTGCGTAGGGCAACCAGAGTTCTCCATTGTAGAGGACTTTCGCTGTTTCCGTAGCGGTTGTTTTTTTCCGGGGCGGGTTGCTAGCCCAACGCCCAACCCTTCTCCGTTCTCACTTGGGAACCAGCAACGGCGGAGCTCTAGACCTCCGGCTGCGAGAAGTTACAGCCTCACCCGGGAACCGAACCCTCGATCTCACTGTAATCACCCTGCAGGACTTTAACACAGCGTCAGCTCTCACGCTCATGGTCTGAGTGAAGTGAAGCTGTAGACGGAAACGTGGCGTCACGAAATCACCTCCGCACATCTCCTCGCTCTCTCCTTTATTTCTCCACACGCCATTAAACCTGCGCTGGAAATAAGCTGGAGTTTTCCCACAGGCTGGAAGTCACGGCCTCAGGTTCCCATCTGCTGAATATTCATGAGCACCAACAGCGGCCCTATTGAGCTCATTCACACCACAAACAGGCAGAAAGAGGCCGCTGGACACCGCGGCACGTTGTAGCACAAACACCAGGGAGTTCTGGGAAATGTGGTGAGAGTCATATAACAAAAAATGTAGAGGAAGTATGATTAACCTCCGTATCCCTAGTAAACTTTGGCGACACCAAAGACGACGACACGACAAAAGATCTGATCTGCAGGAACGAACCAGTGAACCGTTAGCCGTGTTAATTTCCCAGTTATTAATATTTAGGTTGATTAAAGATACAGATACTAAACAATTATGTTGCTATAAAGTTGCTGTGCAGGACTTTAAATGGTTTATTAAATTCTAAGCCGTGTTGGTGTCCAGCACCAAGTGCTGCACCTTATAAACACATCTTCACACTAGCTTCCTTTCCTTTAGCTTGGTATCACACGTTCACTTGTTAGAAACTGCAGAACTGTTTGTCAGTGTCCGTATCACCGACTCCACACTCATGTCTTTGTATGAAACAGCACACCCCCCCCATCAGCTGCACTCTTCAGCCACGACCACGACTCTCTTGACCTTTGACCTAAAACTCTGGAGCCTTAGACCCTCTTGACAAAGCCCCAGAGCTGAAGCCTGTGAACCAGGAACAATGGATGTCCAGTGGGAACGAACGCTCAGCACGGCCGCTCATGACACCGATACGCGCAGAAAGGTCACTCCTCAAGTCCTGCACTTTATAACGTATCCCACAATTCTGCTCGCTGGATGCAGGTTACCGTGTGCTCCATCTACCACCGGCAAATAAGAAGAGAACCTTGTGCTCATTATGGGATGGAAAGTTTGGCTTAATAAGCAGCTGAAGCAGAGATGTTGCTGAGCTTCCAAACAACAGAAAGTATGGAATGCAATCTGGACCCAGATGTTCTTGTAAATGAACACAGCTGCAAGGTTCCTGAGGATACACGTACTACAGGCTAGCAGACTTTCTTCTCCAGGTCAGGGTCAGCAAGGAACCAAAACTTGACCTAGAAACACTGGACGTTGGGTCTACTGACGTAGACGCTGGCTGAAGCAACAGTGCACTGTGGACCAGACAACACGTCTGCTGGAACAGAGCCGAATACAGCTGGAGGTCTGACTGGGGCCTCACCACAGCCTCCTGATTGGCCCAAGACTCCAGAAGAAGAAACATCTTGAAGATGGTGTTTTGCATATAAAAGCGATTTATGATCCATCATGCTTACGCAAAATAATGACTTTCAGGTTTCAAAAGAAAATAATTTAAATTTAAAAAACTGAGTGTGTCTTTAACATGGCATGGCGCCAACTTCACATTTCACCATTTCATCCAAAACCAGAATAAAGGATTGTATGGTACAGCTGGTTCAGAGTGAAGAAGCTGGGAATGAAAATGCTTTAACTGGTTAAGTAGTATAGATGCTGCGTTCACAAACATCGCTGGGTAAAGTCCCAGGGCCTCGAGTCAACATCCACCTGTCTATTATCTATAGCACTTCCTGTTTATGGCAGCAGGGGGCCACAAGGTGGGGCAGCAACCCATCACAATTGTACATTCTGGGCAAACTGGGGACTTCAGGTCAGCCTACAGCGCATATCTTTGGACTGTGTGAGGAAACCGGAGTACCCAGAGGAAACTCAATAAGCACAGGCTTATGCAAACTACACACACAAACACACACACAGCGGAGTTAAGATTTAACCCCCCAACCCTACAAAGGGTAAAGGACCAAAAGCAAGAATGTTATTTTTCAGTGGAAACTGAAATTAACTGGGGAAAGCGTCAATGAGCCTCAGATCAAGCTGATAAAAACACAGACTTCCATCCAAGTCAAACATCTGACCGTTAAACTCTGATAAACAAATGCAGGAATGCACGACTCAGGGTTGCAGAGATACGGGACTTTAAAAACTGTGTGTGTATTCCGGACACCAGGCCTGAAACAGAAACTGGGACATTGTCACTAACCGCGGGGGGCTGGGGAGGGTGCGGGGACGGGGGGGGGCAAAATACAAATACAGTCGGTCCATAAATTGTCCATAGAAACATAGAAAAGTTTTTATGTGTTTAGACTGTGCACACCAACATTATTGAAAGTCAAGACTATTAGCTTTAATTCAGGGGCTTTGACAAGAGTGTGGCATCAACCATTCAGGAATTACAGCCATTTTCATACACACCCATTTTGGGGCTCATAAATAATGGAACGAACTAACATAATGACAAACAAAAAAAACGCCTTTAATACTCGTTTCATTTCAAATTCACTGTGGTGGTGTGGAGGAGCCAAATGCCAAAAAAAACTCATCTTTGTTCCAAAATTTATGGACTTCACTGTATATTCAGTAAAAATAGTTTGTTCATGTTGTGGATGTTCCATGACCAGAGGCTAGCTCACGTGAATGTTTCATCTCCAAACCATTTTAAAGGCTTCTCCCTAAATCCTGGTCCTGACAGTACCCTCACGTCGCCCCATGAGTCATTTCCATCATCTTTAGGAAAATCTGATGCTGCGGGACCGAGCCAGGGAACACTGCTGGGGAAAGTCTGAATCAGTCGCAGCTCATCGCTCGTACTGCAGCTTCTCAGAGTGAAACCGAAGGAAGTCATCGCAGAATTCAGTCTCCACCTGCACCGATACGCCAACTGAACCACGTGGACCAACGCGCTCTGAAGGACGGACGGCGTCGGGCACCACCGCCAATCAGAGCACGTCCAGTGCAGCTGTTTGTCAAGCAGGCTCTCTGTGGTTTGGCTTGGCCCAGGCAGGAGCTGTAGAGTTTCGTTTTGAGTCCAGTGCTTCACTGTGTGTGTGTGTGTGTGTGTGTGTGTGTGTGTGTGTGTGTGTGTGTGTGTGTGTGTGTGTGAGAAACCTTGCAAATCAGCCAGGCTCTTTGGCAAAGCCGTTCTTCTGGCTCCGGACCAACAGCTTAGCGAGCATCTGATCTATCGCCTGAAAGACCACGTTTCATGGGTTTTTTTTCTTGGGAGTTGTCAAGTTCAGTTCCCAAAACCAACATTTGACATTTTTAACAGGTTTATTGTTTAACCCGTGAGGAACATCTGTCGGTGATCCCCTGTAACAGTTCACTTTTAGGATTCTGACACGGAAAAGGAGCACAACATCATCAGGATGATCTTAGGGACGTCTCATACTGTCCAAATACAAACGCAACAAGTGTTAGTGTTAGCATGCCGAGCCCCCGACCCGACCCGACCCGACCTAAACCCCGTCCTAGAGGAAGTACGGATACCGAACAAGACAAGGCGCTAAGACTGGGAACATGTTAAATACGTGTATAACGATATATTCGTGATGTGTTTAATGATTCTGGTGATAGCATCATGGTTCCAGCGGGAGGTACTGTAGCAGATGTTTGGTGTGCTGATGTCACAGGGGGCGTGGTCATTGCTGTAGGAGTTATTATGGTGTACAATTCGGTGTTTACTGCAAGCTCTGGACCTAACACTCATTCACTAGTGTGGCGGTATTAGCATGAACGTTACCGCTTTAGAAGCTGATCTGATTGAGTGGAGTTGTACAGATGATGAACGGACCGAGCTGGACCGGCCTAAAGCTCCGCCGCATCGCTGTCTTTAGTAAGAAATAAAATTAGTCTGAACCCCACAGCGCCACCATCAGCATGTCGTCCGGTTTAGTACCAAGCGCTTTATATAATATAACTATAATATAAGAATGAAACCGCTAGCTGCTAAGAGACAGCGCGGTCCCAGCGTCCAGGGTTTGTCCTCCATAAGACCGCTGATTCGTCCAAATCAGATTCCTTGGACATGCAGCGTTTCCTCCTCCAGAGTTGCTCCGTAATACGCCGAAGCTAATCGATTCACATGATACACACGCTGTACAGGCTACGAGTTTCTCGAGCGTTTCAGTTCTTTATCGTGTTACGACAGCTAAGCAGCTAGCGCAGCGCCCGCGCTCCAGGGACGAGCGCGCGATCGAGTTTCCTGCAGCTGTCGACACATCTGGAGAGAAAACTACAAGCTATTTGAGAAATTCTCATGCATGCAAGAAGAGTTTTAAATGCTTGTGAGTCTTGTTTGCTCTTCTCGTTCTGTAACACACACACACACACACACACACACACACTGCTGTTTATTTCCACATCACATGGGCCTGAATCACACTCGGGTTACGTAACCTGTTTAAAAGCTGCTTTGGGGGAATTTTATTGGGTACAAGTTCAATGAGAACACACACACACACACACACACACACACACACACACACACACTTTACATAAAGCAAAACGATAAAAGCAGCCCTGAGCCTAATACAGACTTCAGACGAGAGACACAGCACTGTCTGTTTAAGGTGTGTGTGTGTGTGTAAGTGTGTGTGTGTGTGTGTGTGTCTGTGTGTGTGTGTGTGTGTGTGTCGTCTCGCTCCGCTTTAGGAGGACACGGCGCTCCAGCGCGGGTCATATGGTTTGAATCACACTAATTCCTTGCTGAAGGTCAGGGCCGGTGCGCTGAGAGCTTTCCTCCTACTTAAAGGTGTTTAAAATTCTGTCTGCGAGGCTCGGCTGGCCTTTACACACACACACACACACACACACACACATCTCGTGTTGGTTCCCATCTGAAGACTTGGGCTTGATTAGTGTGGTTAGGAAGCTTTTTTTGTGCTGGAGTCGAGTAGCGGGATCAGAGAATGAGCCGAGCACAAAGAGCCGTCTGTAGGAACTCAGTGTCCTCTGTGTGTGTCGTGCCAAGAACTCCGAGCCTCCAGAACGCGCATCAACAAAGGCTGCTCTTTAATAATAGCGCCTTTAACACCCTCTCAGCGCCTTCTCTCCCTGTTGAGTCCCTGAGAGGCCGAGTGAGCGGCTCTACACCCCGGAAGTGCGGGACAGGGACAGGACAGAACCAACAGGGACTCAACTGGACTCCACACTCCAGAACCCGTCCAGAACTGAAAGTCCAGAGGAAAAAAAAAAACACGTGTCGGTGCTAAAAAGTGTCTCAGTTACGTGAAGCAGTGATTCTCAGACTGGATCATATAAAGACTATATTACATAAATAATAACACTCATCACTTCTTATCTCCTGATCCACGCTTTGTTTATTGTAAATATTCTTTATATTTTTATCAGATAAAAAGAAACACATTTGCTAAATACAATTTCAGGCCCTTTTATGTTTTAGTGTCCGTCCTTTTTTAATTTAAATCTTTTCATGATCTTAACTGTCACTCAAATGAAACTCGGTTTAGATTTCACACGAAAAGACATAAACCTGGAAAAGTGTTTTATTCTAAAGTGCTAAATTGTTAAGATACTGCAACATGAACGTGACATGGTTACGGACACTACAGATGCTTTAATTTAAACAACAGTTTTTAAAATCATCTCTCCAAAACGGCTGAAGTTACAAACTTGTCATTTTTAAGAACGTAAGCTCGGTCACTTCCATGTTGCATAAACTTTAGAAGAAAAATGGCCGACACATTAGCTACATTATATTGTATACACAACATAAAAAACTAAACTCAGCACCAGTACGGTGTTTTGGCAGAGTGTGTGTGTGTGTGTGTGTATGCGGGGTTTTACTGGTCTGTTTATGGGGTCTCCTCGCTCCCCATCAGAACCAGAACATCACCCTGTGTGTGCAGCAGGACAGCGCTGGGGACGGAGAGACCTGTCCCGGAAATAGGGAAGTGCACAGCTCGTGTCCCGCGTAGCTCCGGGGGGTTCTGTGACTCCGCCCCTCTTTAATTGATTTATTTTAATTTTTACACTTGTAGATTATAAACTGTTGTACTTAAGGTGAATATAGCCAACCTCCAATGTTTAAAAGTAAACAAACAGCTGGAGCACATGTTAAAGACATACACAGGAAACACGCGGACACGACCTGACATCACTTCCTGGTCAAAATGGATAAAACTCACAACTAAAAGCACACACACACACACACACACACACACACACACACACACACACACAGTTGTAAACTCAAAGGTTTAAACAACATTCTAGCGTTGATGTGACTTTACATCACTCTGTACTTGACGCGCAGTGATGACCATAGCTACAATAGCTACATACTGAGCGACTAGCTCACACACACACACACACGCACACACACACACACACACACACACACATTACAATGCTAGGCAGCTAGCTTTCAATACTACAGGAAATAAATTTACATGTTATGATTAACACATTAATAGTGTGTGTGTGTGTGTGTGTGTGTGTGTGTGTGTGTGTGTGTGTGTGTGTGTGAGCTGCTGTCACTCTGGTGAAGGTAATAAAATAAAGTTAAAGGATAAATTTTGGGTCCAGCTGAAACACATTATTCAGAGACTCGGGCCAAGAGAAACACTGACGCCGTTTATGTTGTGCAACAGTGAGAAGTGACGGGGGCTTCAGTCACACACACACACACACACACACACACACACACACACACACACACACACACACAGTGACCTCAGCACCAGAAACATTTAAAGTGAGTAAAACCTCCTGTATTCCTCCTTATGATCCCTAAACACCAGATAATAACAAATACTTGTATTTATAAACATTTCCTCCCAGACTGTAAACACGCTTTAGATCAAAGGCGACACTCTGATGGTAAACGCCCCATGGATATAAAAGTGAAGTGAACTGAATGATTAAGCCCCGCCCACAGGTCCCAGGCTCACGTCACATGGTAGTGTATGGTCCAGATGTGTTCAGACCTGCTTAACTGTCCATCATCCCATAAACACACACACACACACACACACATATATATATTTTGCAGTGGCGTGCAAAAGTATTCGGCCCCCTTGAACTTGTCCACATTTTGTCACATTACAGCCACAAACGGGAATCAGTTTTATTGGAATTCCACGTGACAGACCAATACAAAGTGGTGTACACGTGAGAAGTGGAACCAAAATCATACAAGATTCCAAACAAATAAATAACTGTGGGGTGTGGGGTGTGTGTAATTATTCAGCCCCCTTTGGTCTGAGTGCAGTCAGTTGCCCATAGACATTGCCTGATGAGTGCTAATGACTAAACCGAGTGCACCTGTGTGTAATCTAATGTCAGTACAAATACAGCTGCTCTGTGACGGCCTCAGAGGTTGTCTAAGAGAATATTGGGAGCAACAACACCATGAAGTCCAAAGAACACACCAGACAGGTCAGGGATAAAGTTATTGAGAAATTTAAAGCAGGCTTAGACTACAAAAAGATTTCCAAAGCCTTGAACATCCCACGGAGCACTGTTCAAGGGATCATTCAGAAATGGAAGGAGTATGGCACAACTGTAAACCTACCAAGACACGGCTGTCCACCTAAACTCACAGGCTAAACAAGGAGAGCGCTGATCAGAAATGCAGCCAAGAGGCCCATGGTGACTCTGGACGATCTGCAGAGATCTACAGCTCAGGTGGGAGAATCTGTCCATAGGACAAATATTAGTCGTGCACTGCACAAAGTTGGCCTTTATGGAAGAGTGGCAAGAAGAAAGCCATTGGTAACAGAAAACCATAAGAAGTCCCGTTTGCAGTTTGCCACAAGCCATGTGGGAGATACAGCAAACATGTGGGAGAAGGTGCTCTGGTCAGATGAGACCAAAATACAAAACGCTATGTGTGGCGGAAAACTAACACTGCACATCACTGTGAACACACCATCCCCACTGTCAAATATGGTGGTGGCAGCATCATGCTCTGGGGGTGCTTCTCTTCAGCAGGGACAGGGAAGCTGGTCAGAGTTGATGGGACGATGGATGGAGCCAAATACAGGGCAATCTTGGAGTCTGCAAAAGACTTGAGACTGGGGCGGAGGTTCACCTTCCAGCAGGACGACGACCCTAAACATAAAGCCAGGGCAACAATGGAATGATTTAAAACAAAACATATCCATGTGTTAGAATGGACCAGTCAAAGTCCAGATCTAAATCCAATCGAGAATCTGTGGCCAGATCTGAAAACTGCTGTTCACAAACGCTGTCCATCTAATCTGACTGAGCTGGAGCTGTTTTGTAAAGAAGAATGGACGAGGATTTCAGTCTCCAGATGTGCAAAGCTGGTAGAGACAGACCCTAAAAGACTGGCAGCTGGATTTACAGCAAAAGGTGGTTCTACAAAGTACTGACTCAGGGGGGTGAATAATTACGCACACCCCACTTTCAGTTATTTATTTGTAAAAATGTTTGGAATCATGTATGAATTTTGGTTCCATTTCTCACGTGTACACCACTTTGTATTGGTCTTTCACGTGGAATTCCAATAAAACTGATTCATGTTTGTGGCTGTAATGTGACAAAATGTGGAAATTTCAAGGGGGGCGAATACTTTTGCACGCCACTGTATATATATTCATTCTCTTTTGACCTTTTTGGCTTTCTACTGTAATAAGTTTTATTTATTCCAGAATTCAACCTCATTCTGTTACACTTACATAAGTCCAACCCCCCCCCTCTGTGTGTGTGTGTGTGTGTGTGTGTGTGTGTGTGTGTGTGTGTTGGGAAGCATTTATCAACTGACCAGGACTTTCTGGAAATGCGCAGGCAGAACAAAACAAAACATCTGATGCTGACGCTTTAGGTTTCCACAAAGAGGGACGTGAATTAGTGTGTGTGTGTGTGTGTGTGTGTGTGTGTGTGTTTATCTGAAGAGAAACAGGATGACCCCTCTCACACACACATACAGTTCACGTATGATTATTTTGTTGGAAATTGGCCTCAAGATTCAGTTTAAATAAAACGGAGAAAATGTTCATCCTGTCCTCGTTAGTGATCGATCGTTAGGGCCCAGACGCTATGACATCACCGTCTGACCTCGGAGTGTGTGAAGGGCCCTACTGTTTCACACCATTTTGGGGTCTTACATGCTCACTAACTCATGAACATTGTCAGCCAGGTTGGAATCCGTCTGGTGTGGCACGGGGCCCTCGGGGGCCCTCACACGAGGTTTTGCTCGTACACACGAGGGTATGCACGTGAACTTCGGTACACAGTTAGAGCTCACTGAGCTGAACAACTCTCACACTGCACGTCCTGGGCTCAGCTCAACTGGAAGTCAGTTATTTTGGGTCGTTTGGTAAAACGCACTCGATGGATTTTCATTTACTGACTCACTCACTCTCTCATCTTCTATACGCTTTTTAAACTTACACCCTGAAGAATGATTAACAACCTTCTGTGAGACATCATATTGATTGACATCACAGTGTGATGATTTTCTTTTTTTCAGTATCTGGGGCTTTTTGGAGGTTTAAACATAAAATCCCCCCTTTTCTATAATAATATCATAAAGGTACTGATGTATGTAACGTCCCCGCTGTGTTTCGGGTGGCCCAGGTGGTGAGGCGCAGGGTGCTTGGGCCCGCTCATCGGTGCATGAACGTGTCACGTATCAGTTAAGAAACGTGTGAAATGTGGAGGTTAACACATGAACTGATATTAAGGTGTGTGTGTGTGTGTGTGTGTGTGTGTGTGTGTGTGTGCATGTTTCTCCGAGGCCTCCAGCTCAGACGTGCATGTGAAGACGTGGACGTGGAGGATCTCTGGGTTTAATAAGACTCTCTCGCTCCACAGTCGGGGTTTAAACAAAGAATTCACTCCAATAAATCAACAAATCAGTCGCTAGTGAAACAAACAGCATGTGATTATGTTCAGCCTCGGACTGGATGAAAACAATGTGGTGAGGGAGTGAGTCAGAGTTTCCGAGACCCCGCTGTGCTGAGGGTTCGTGCTGGAGGATCTCAGTATGGAAAAGTCCTGGTGAGGAAACACGTCACGCGCTAACGCTCAGGACACGAGACAAACGCAGGACGGACCTCCAGTGAGGGAAGGAGACCTGTGTGTGTGTGTGTGTGTGTGTGTGTGTCTGATAATCAGACGCTTAATCTCCATGGACCAGCTTCAGGATGAGAAGGACGGCACGAGCATGGCGTGAGGACAACGCGAGGACAGGCTGGCCTGAGGACAATGTGAGGACAGACTGGCGTGAGGACAATGTGTGGACAGCAGCCTTTGCATGTCCCAGTGTTTAAAGACACACAGACTGAACGTGACACACACTTACTTCTTTAAACATTTTAAAAACTCATTAAAAGGTTCCTCAGGACGAGCTGAACCTACAGAGTGAGAAAGGAAGAAGCGGGAGAAAGACACACACACACACACACACACACACAGTAAGAAAAAGAACAAGGGGAGGGAGAAGAAAAACCGACAGGAAGAATAGCAGGGTGAAACAACACACACACACACACACACACACACACACACACACACACACACACAGGGCTGCTATCCCCATCTGGCCCACAGTCCTCTTAAAGCTCTAAAGCCTTTTTAAACCTGCTGGAAGTCTTTACGAGGCACCGCTCATACACACACACACACACACACACACACACACACATACACACACACACACACACAGAATAGTGCTTCCATTCTCAACTTACTCAGGATTTACTGAAATTATGAAAGTCTAAAATCTGTGTCTGTTTCGGTGTGTGTGTGTGTGTGTGTGTGTGTGTGTGTGTTTCCTGTCCACACATGCAGTAATGCCCCCACCCCGACTGCCCCTGGGGCGACCCACAGATCTGTTCCCCTCGTCATAAACACACCAGATGAGCAGATTAACTCAGAGCGAATCAAAACAGATCCAGAACCAAAAACTACAATCCAGAACCAACACGTATCAACCTGGATTATAAATAAATAAATAAATAAATAAATAAATCAGGGGGATCCTGTCCAGACTCTCACCCCAGGAGGTCCAGAACTAATAAAACATGAACAGAACCAGTGATCTGGGTTTAACAGGTCGAGATTTAATCCAAATACGGCTGAAAGATGAGACAGAGTGAATTATAGCAGATCCAGGATTAACTAATCCTCAACTACTGAGTCAGATCAGGTCCAGATTAAACTAAAGGCTGAATAAACAAATCCAGAGTTAATGCTGAATAAATCAGGACTGAAGGGAGAATAAACACAAGGAGCTGATGAACTTCATCCAGGGTTTATCACTTACACACGTCTGATGGGTGAAGCTGCATGGAGCAAATCCAGGATCAGGTCCCTGTGTGTGTGTGTGTGTGTGTGTGTGTGTGTGTGTGCAACATACACTCCCAGAACTGATGCACAACAAACACAACACCAGTAATAAGACAGTAGTGAGAGACAGTGGAGAGACAGTGGTGAGACACTAGAGTGAGACAGTAGAGAGACAGTAGTGAGAGACAGTGGAGAGACAGTGGAGAGACAGTGAGTGTATAAAGTGGTATATATGACTCCTGTACTCACCCATCGTGTCTCCTCTGATGTCTCTGCTCTGATGGACTCACACTGCGCGCGACTCTCTCTCTCTCTCCGTGTGTGTGTGTGTGTGTGTGTGTTTGCCATGCAGACCGAGCGCGCGCTGCTCCAGGAGAACTCCCTCTGACGTAACAGAGCGAGCCACGCCCACTCATTCTATCCAGGCCTGCACTTCGTAACAGAGCCGCCAGAGGGCGCGCGTCACCACACGTCACAGGTTCTCTGTCTCTCTATACATATATATACTGTGACGTGCAAAAGTATTCCCACCCACTGACCTCCTCCACACTATGTGATGTGTGTTTATGCGACAGGCCGACACAGAGGGTCACAGAATTGTGAAGTGGAAGGGAAATGATCAATGGTGTGCATATGTATTCACCCCCCTGAGTCAGTACTCTGTGGATCCACCTCTCTGTGTAATTACAGCTGCAGGTCTTTGGGTTACGTCTCTACCAGCTCTGTACATCTAGAGCGTCTGTGAGCAGCAATGTTGGAGTCTCGCCTCGGGATCTCAGTTGGATCTGAACTTTGACCGGACCGTTCCTACACATGAACATGCTTTGATCTAAACCCTCCCACTGTAGCTCTGGCTGTGTGTTTAAGGTCGTTGTCCTGCTGGACGGTGAAGCTCCGCCCCAGTCTTAAGTCTTCTACAGACTCTAACAGGTTTTCTTCTAACATTCTCCGGTATGTGGATCGTTCCTCTTCCCATCATCTCTGACCAGCTTCTCCATCCCTGCTGAAGAAAATCACCTCTGTATTTATACTGAGATTAAATGACACACAACTGGACTCTGGACAACTGGGTTTTAGTTAGAGGGATCAGAGTAAAGGGGGGTGAATACTAATGCACTACAATGATATTTATCTGTAAAGAAATAATTTTAAAAATCACTTTCCTTCCACTTCACAAATATCTGCCACTGTGTGTTGGTGTGTTATATAAAATATATTCACGTTTGTGGTTGTAAGGGGTGTCAAGACTTTTGCAAAGCACCATACAGTGTGTCCTAGGCTACAGACAAAGGTCAGGTAGATCATGACCATTAAACACACTAAACCTGTGGCCATCGGTGCTGTAGTGATACCATCGATACACCAGACACACAAACTCTCACTCTGGAGAAATAAAACTCGTTTAAACGTCATGAACACGTGATAAGAGCTGCAGTTTAACTCTGTGTAATGGAACCAACACGGTTCTTTTTTATTCTAAGTCTTTAAGCCTTGTGTAAGATCCCCCTGAGATCGACACAAACATCTGTTATGGACATTTCCTGGAGGGAGAGGGGGGGGGGGGGGGCGTGAAAATCCACAACACACTCACACCGTCCGTCTCGAACCCGCTCAGACGTCGGACAGAGGCCGTAGAGTGTAAAGGATCGGACGGGAAAAAGAAAAAAGAGTAGATAAAGATGTTCCAGGAGTGAGACTGGTGCAGTCGTTAATAAATGATCTCTCACACTGCAGGGACGGAGTGTGTGACTGAGCAGCGGAAAAGGCCACATCTGGAAGGCATAATGGATTCTACAGATAGAGAGAGAGAGAGAGAGAGAGAGAGAGAGAGAAAGAGAGAGTGATCTAAATAATCACCACCAGAGGGCAGCATTTATACCAACTTGTGTATAGTTAGACAGGACTGGTGTCTCCATCACAGAGCAGCAGAGTCTTTGTGTGTGTATTGAGAGTATGTACAGAGTCTGAGTGAAGTATTAAATGTGTTAAGTATTAAACTTTCTTATTAGCCGTTACTAAACCACAGTGCAGGTGATGATACACTCGGTGTGAAGGCACTAAGGTACAGTGACACCTCGGTATATAAACACCTCCACCATTATTTGCTTTAAGGCCTGGAATTATGCAAGAAATTAGCCTCGGCATACGCAGCATTGTCTGCACATGAGCGATCGAACAGAACCAAACCGAGCGCTAATCTGCGCTACTGTACGTCCAGGAGCCGCTCAAAACTTGTTTGCGTCAGTGGAGGGCCAAGTTAGGACGTAGCACCATGGGGTCCCCAGGATGGTATCAAGGACGGCATCAAGGAGAACAGGGAGTCGCTTTCAGTTACAGTTACCAGCCGAGAGGAATCATAAATTAATGTTAAGTGAGGTTTAATGTCTTTATTTCAGATTTTACTTCATTTACATGTTTACATGTCGTTTTTAAATGTTTTGATTGTTTATTTATGCAGAAATATGATTATAGTGTTGGAAATTGGTAATATTGGTAATATATTTGGAACGGATTATTTACATTTACATTAGGGACAGTGTGTTTCACAATACGACATTTCACCCTAAGAACGGATTAAACTCGTATATCAAGGTTCTGTACTGTATTAGTATAAAATCCTGTATGATGTGTGTACTTATCGCATTAGTGTTATACTGTAATATCTCAGTTCCTCTCACACTAGGTGTGTGTGTGTGTGTGTGTGTGTGTGTGTGTGTGTGTTTATAGTGTAAAGTAGTTCTGTACTGTTGCGTGTAGCACCAGGGTCCTCAGGGGGGCGCCGTCTGGTCTTGGGTTCCACAGGCCTCGGCCCTCCTCCAGTGTCTCCAGACCAGACTTACAACAGGTGCACCACGCCACATGTGAAGGGCAAGTCAGGGGCAATTAGGGCAGGATTATCACTCAGCTTCAGTTTACACACACACATACATACATAGTGTGTGTGTAAATGTTAAATGTGTGTGTGTGTGTGTGTGTGTGTGTGTGTTCTCATCACCCCTTTGATTTGGCACAATAATGCCCCTCTGTGGTTGAACTCATTTTAAACTCATTTAAGGACCCTCCACAGTCATAGGTTTGTTTGTTTGTCCACATTGTTTGTTTGTTTGTTTGTTTGTTTATTTTGAACTGTAAAAGGCCGTTCTCTCCATAGTGGCAACCAAACATCTCCACGGAGAGCAGACTGTCCTTCTGGGGACATTTGATCCACACCAATGTATAGAGATGTTTAGTTGTTATGTCACTGCATATTTTATAGAAATGCTCATACACACACACACACACACACACACACACACACACACAATCCCAACACACTCTATTTACAGCTTGCATTAATATAAGGTAATGCAGAGACCCAGTTCGGACCCGTTACACACTCCTGATTTCTACGAGACACATTTTATAACTCGTCCACCGTGAGAGGCTCCAATCCTCTTATCCAGGATTCCTCCGCCTCGTTACCATGGAAACAATGTTTACAGCCCTACAGTGGGCTATAAATGACTTGTCTGTGTGTGTGTGTGTGTGTGTGTGTGTGTGTGTGGGAGACGAGATAACACAAGAGTTACACAAATGCCAGTGTTTAGGTTTTGTTGTTGCTTTGTGTGTTTAGTCTTTATGTTAAAAAATTAAAACACAGTGAGTGAGTGAGACATGATGAAGAGGTGCAGTAAGGACAGAGCAGGGGCGGAGACAGGGGCGGAGACAGGGGGTGGGGCCAGGGGTGGAGGCAGGGGGCGGAGACAGGGGCCGATTCACAGATTTAACAGCACCATGTGAAATGTATTACTTTGGATCGAAGGTCCCTGAGTCGAGTCGAGTCTCAGTAGCGACTCTGAGTGACACGATCCGAGTCACTCAGAGAGAGGAACAGCCTGAGGCCGCGGCTCATTGTTACTCACCATGGCAACCAGATGAAACGCCTCGAGCCCCACGGGACTCTTTATCAGTTTTACCCGCTCGGCTCCTGACCTGCCCCGTGTGAGGGCTCGATACAATCGACTTTAAACGCTCGAAGCTCATATATTCACACTGGCACGTAGGGGGCGCTAGCAGTTGTAGCAGCTACATAGCTGGCAGCGCGCTGGTGTCGTGGTTAGCATTGACACCTCACACTTCCAGAGTCCGTTAGATTCCCACCTCGGGTCCGTGTGTGTGTGGAGTGTATATGTTCTTCCCATGCTGGGTGGGTTTCCTCCGGGTTCTCCGGTTTCCTCCCGGAGTCCAAAGACATGCAGGTTAGGCTAATTGTTGTTCCCAAATATTCCGTAGTGTGTGTAAATGTGTGTGTGAGTGTTGACCGGAGGTCCTACCACGGTCGTACAATGGGAATAAATTCATACGTGAGAGTGTTTCCCTGATCAGTGTGGTGTTCATCACAATCCAGACTGGTTGGAGAAATCCATCAAATCCTGTAACAGTCCACAAGCACTCACAATCCAAACTTAAATCAGGACAAAAGTAATGGCGCCTTATAAAAAGTGGAGCTACTGTGGAAGAGTTAGCGCACGCTCCACCTAGAAACCTAATCATTTTCAGCACTCAGGGGGTTTTTCCCCAATTGAGTTGTGTCCGGTACCAACCAGGGAGGGCGTGGACTAGCATGTGCTAGCTCTGACTCACACGCGGCTAAAGACCGATCGATGTGAGAGGGCACGGCCTATCTCCTCCCTACATGGCCATATATACACATCTGCTAGTATCTTTGATACAACCTTAATAGTGTGTGTGTGTGTGTGTGTGTGTGTGTGTGTGTGTATGTGTGTGTGTGTGTGTGTGTGATGAAGAGATGATTTTAAGGTGCTAGCTATGAAGAGCACTGTGTTTCCACAGCAACCAGCTGTAGGAGGAAATGAAACAAATATGAATGACTCCCTGAAGGCCACACACACACAGTTATAACACAGACACACACAGACTAGATAGATAACCCCTGGTCCTCACAAGGTCATAACTGTCACACATTCCTGTCATTATCTGGGCTTGATAACACACACACACACACACACACACACACTGTCTGTCTCCTCATGAGAGTAAAATTACATATTTGAAATGAAAATAAACTTCTTGTTTTAAAGGACAGAGTGAGAGGAGGAGGAGAGGTGATGAGGTGATGTTCTTCACCTTCAGAGCTCCTCACCATAAACCAGAGCTGGAGGTTCTCCCAGGAACCCACGGCACGATTAGAGAACGCATCCGTTTGTCTCTGGTTTGTTGTGGGTCCAATGTCGAGGACTGTGTTAGACTTCAGTGTTAACTTTTTAACGTCTCTTCCTGTTTCAGACTCCAGACGACCCGTCTGCTCTGTGGATGAAGACGACGCAGGTGGAGCGCTCATACTGTACATCTGTGGAATACAATCAGGAGCATTAGAGGAGCATTCACCAGGCCACGAGACTGTGTGTGTGTGTGTGTGTGCCGTGCAGATTCACTTTAGTGATTAAAATCCACTTCTTCTAGATATCTATATTTTACTAAATGCTCTGGAGGGAACAGGATATGGCAGGGAAGGACACACCAAGGTCAGAGCATCCATCACTGAATCAGATCTCATCCTCTGATGGATAAATCACATGATCACAAGTGCAATGAAAAGCCAGGTCAAAGAGGTGGATATCTCGGAGGCTTTGGCTTTCTGGAGAACCTCAGTGAGGTCAGGACTCGGAGCAGACACGGAGTTATTTCATTTTCTGAGTGGGGTGACGGGCACGCCCTCCCGGGCCACCAGATGTAAAGAGACGACGGTATTGACGTGCGCGTGTGTCACAGCTAACACGCGGCCCTGCCCGTGCTTTACTTATCGTCCCTGCTGCCTCCAGTCAATAAGAACACGCTGCTTTTGATAAACGATGAGTGCTGTAACTGGAAATAACCGGCTTTATGCTTTTAGAGCTTTTAGAATTTATTTATTGACGCTGCGTATTCAGCTTGTCATGACGCATCTCTTTACATCATGTTTATAATGCGGGATTTATTAAACACGGAGATTTAATCCCATCGAAGGCACAGTTCTCGAGGGGGAACGTGTTTCTCAGGCAGATTCAGCTTCAGACTGAGGATTTGATAAATGATGTGTATTTAAAAGCGACAGACTCACACGATGAGAAAACATCTGTATAAAAAACATCTGTCTGTCTCCGTCCATCTGTCTCCAGCAGATCCTTAAAAAGGTACAGATATATCACAACTAATTTAAATATTAATAAAGTGACTTAATGACTACTGATTTAGGTATAAATATATATCTGTATATACACTGTATGAATATATATCTGTATATACACTGTATGAATATAGATCTGTATATACACTGTATAAATATATATCTGTATATACACTGTATGAATATAGATCTGTATATACACTGTATAAATATATATCTGTATATACACTGTATAAATATATATCTGTATATATACTGTATTAATATATATCTGTATATACACTGTATAAATATATATCTGTATATATACTGTATTAATATATATCTGTATATATACTGTATTAATATATATCTGTATATACACTGTATAAATATATATCTGTATATATACTGTATTAATATATATCTGTATATATACTGTATTAATATATATCTGTATATACACTGTATAAATATATATCTGTATATATACTGTATTAATATATATCTGTATATATACTGTATTAATATATATCTGTATATACACTGTATAAATATATATCTGTATATACACTGTATAAATATATATCTGTATATACACTGTATTAATATATATCTGTATATATACTGTATTAATATATATCTGTATATACACTGTATTAATATATATCTGTATATACACTGTATAAATATATATCTGTATATACACTGTATAAATATATATCTGTATATACACTGTATTAATATATATCTGTATATATACTGTATAAATATATATCTGTATATACACTGTATTAATATATATCTGTATATATACTGTATAAATATATATCTGTATATATACTGTATAAATATATATATGTATATACACTGTATAAATATATATCTGTATATACACTGTATAAATATATATCTGTATATACACTGTATAAATATATATCTGTATATACACTGTATTAATATATATCTGTATATACACGGTATAAATATATATCTGTATATACACTGTATTAATATATATCTGTATATACACTGTATAAATATATATCTGTATATACACTGTATAAATATATATCTGTATATACACTGTATTAATATATATCTGTATATACACTGTATTAATATATATCTGTATATACACTGTATAAATATATATCTGTATATACACTGTATTAATATATATCTGTATATACACGGTATAAATATATATCTGTATATACACTGTATAAATATATATCTGTATATACACTGTATAAATATATATCTGTATATACACTGTATAAATATATATCTGTATATACACGGTATAAATATATATCTGTATATACACGGTATAAATATATATCTGTATATATACTGTATAAATATATATCTGTATATACACTGTATAAATATATATCTGTATATATACTGTATTAATATATATCTGTATATACACTGTATAAATATATATCTGTATATATACTGTATAAATATATATCTGTATATATACTGTATTAATATAGATCTGTATATACACTGTATTAATATATATCTGTATATACACTGTATAAATATATATCTGTATATACACTGTATTAATATATATCTGTATATATACTGTATAAATATATATCTGTATATACACTGTATTAATATATATCTGTATATACACGGTATAAATATATATCTGTATATATACGGTATAAATATATATCTGTATATACACTGTATAAATATATATCTGTATATATACTGTATAAATATATATCTGTATATACACGGTATAAATATATATCTGTATATACACTGTATTAATATATATCTGTATATACACGGTATAAATATATATCTGTATATATACGGTATAAATATATATCTGTATATACACTGTATAAATATATATCTGTATATACACGGTATAAATATATATCTGTATATATACTGTATTAATATAGATCTGTATATATACTGTATAAATATATATCTGTATATATACTGTATAAATATATATCTGTATATATACGGTATTAATATATATCTGTATATACACGGTATAAATATATATCTGTATATATACGGTATAAATATATATCTGTATATACACTGTATAAATATATATCTGTATATACACGGTATAAATATATATCTGTATATATACGGTATAAATATATATCTGTATATACACTGTATAAATATATATCTGTATATACACTGTATAAATATATATCTGTATATACACGGTATTAATATATATCTGTATATATACGGTATAAATATATATCTGTATATACACTGTATAAATATATATCTGTATATATACTGTATAAATATATATCTGTATATACACGGTATAAATATATATCTGTATATATACTGTATTAATATAGATCTGTATATATACTGTATAAATATATATCTGTATATATACTGTATAAATATATATCTGTATATATACTGTATTAATATAGACCTGTATATACACTGTATTAATATATATCTGTATATATACTGTATAAATATATATCTGTATATATACTGTATAAATATATATCTGTATATACACGGTATAAATATATATCTGTATATATACTGTATTAATATAGATCTGTATATATACTGTATAAATATATATCTGTATATATACTGTATTAATATATATCTGTATATACACTGTATAAATATAGATCTGTATATATACTGTATTAATATAGATCTGTATATATACTGTATAAATATATATCTGTATATATACTGTATTAATATAGATCTGTATATACACGGTATAAATATATATCTGTATATACACTGTATGAATATAGATCTGTATATACACTGTATGAATATATATCTGTATATACACTGTATGAATATAGATCTGTATATACACTGTATGAATATAGATCTGTATATACACTGTATGAATATAGATCTGTATATACACTGTATGAATATAGATCTGTATATACACGGTATAAATATATATCTGTATATACACTGTATAAATATAGATCTGTATATACACGGTATAAATATATATCTGTATATACACGGTATAAATATATATCTGTATATATACGGTATAAATATAGATCTGTATATACACTGTATAAATATATATCTGTATATATACTGTATAAATATATATCTGTATATACACGGTATAAATATATATCTGTATATATACGGTATAAATATATATCTGTATATACACTGTATAAATATATATCTGTATATATACTGTATAAATATATATCTGTATATACACGGTATAAATATATATCTGTATATATACTGTATAAATATATATCTGTATATACACGGTATAAATATATATCTGTATATATACTGTATTAATATAGATCTGTATATATACTGTATAAATATATATCTGTATATACACGGTATAAATATATATCTGTATATATACTGTATAAATATATATCTGTATATACACGGTATAAATATATATCTGTATATACACTGTATTAATATATATCTGTATATATACTGTATAAATATATATCTGTATATACACGGTATAAATATATATCTGTATATATACTGTATTAATATAGATCTGTATATATACTGTATAAATATATATCTGTATATATACTGTATTAATATATATCTGTATATACACTGTATAAATATAGATCTGTATATATACTGTATTAATATAGATCTGTATATATACTGTATTAATATAGATCTGTATATATACTGTATAAATATATATCTGTATATATACTGTATAAATATATATCTGTATATACACGGTATAAATATATATCTGTATATACACTGTATTAATATAGATCTGTATATATACGGTATAAATATATATCTGTATATACACTGTATAAATATATATCTGTATATACACGGTATAAATATATATCTGTATATACACGGTATAAATATATATCTGTTTATATACGGTATAAATATATATCTGTATATACACTGTATAAATATATATCTGTATATATACTGTATAAATATATATCTGTATATACACGGTATAAGTATATATCTGTATATATACTGTATAAATATATATCTGTATATACACGGTATAAATATATATCTGTATATATACTGTATAAATATATATCTGTATATACACGGTATAAATATATATCTGTATATATACTGTATTAATATAGACCTGTATATACACTGTATTAATATATATCTGTATATATACTGTATAAATATATATCTGTATATACACGGTATAAATATATATCTGTATATATACTGTATTAATATATATCTGTATATATACTGTATAAATATAGATCTGTATATATACTGTATAAATATATATTTGTATATATACTGTATTAATATATATCTGTATATATACTGTATTAATATATATCTGTATATACACGGTATAAATATATATCTGTATATATACTGTATTAATATAGATCTGTATATATACTGTATAAATATAGATCTGTATATATACTGTATAAATATATATCTGTATATATACTGTATAAATATATATCTGTATATACACGGTATAAATATATATCTGTATATATACTGTATTAATATAGATCTGTATATACACTGTATTAATATATATCTGTATATACACGTTATAAATATATATCTGTATATATACGGTATAAATATATATCTGTATATACACTGTATAAATATATATCTGTATATACACGGTATAAATATATATCTGTATATACACGGTATAAATATATATCTGTATATACACTGTATAAATATATATCTGTATATACACTGTATAAATATATATCTGTATATACACTGTATAAATATATATCTGTATATACACTGTATAAATATATATCTGTATATACACTGTATAAATATATATCTGTATATACACTGTATAAATATATATCTGTATATATACTGTATAAATATATATCTGTATATACACAGTATAAATATATATCTGTATATATACTGTATTAATATAGATCTGTATATATACTGTATAAATATATATCTGTATATACACGGTATAAATATATATCTGTATATATACTGTATTAATATAGACCTGTATATACACTGTATTAATATATATCTGTATATATGCTGTATAAATATATATCTGTATATACACGGTATAAATATATATCTGTATATATACTGTATTAATATAGATCTGTATATATACTGTATAAATATATATCTGTATATACACTGTATTAATATATATCTGTATATACACTGTATTAATATAGATCTGTATATATACTGTATTAATATAGATCTGTATATACACTGTATAAATATATATCTGTATATATACTGTATTAATATAGATCTGTATATACACGGTATAAATATATATCTGTATATATACTGTATTAATATAGATCTGTATATATACTGTATTAATATAGATCTGTATATATACTGTATAAATATATATCTGTATATATACTGTATAAATATATATCTGTATATACACGGTATAAATATATATCTGTATATACACTGTATTAATATAGATCTGTATATATACGGTATAAATATATATCTGTATATACACTGTATAAATATATATCTGTATATACACGGTATAAATATATATCTGTATATACACGGTATAAATATATATCTGTTTATATACGGTATAAATATATATCTGTATATACACTGTATAAATATATATCTGTATATATACTGTATAAATATATATCTGTATATACACGGTATAAGTATATATCTGTATATATACTGTATAAATATATATCTGTATATACACGGTATAAATATATATCTGTATATATACTGTATAAATATATATCTGTATATACACGGTATAAATATATATCTGTATATATACTGTATTAATATAGACCTGTATATACACTGTATTAATATATATCTGTATATATACTGTATAAATATATATCTGTATATACACGGTATAAATATATATCTGTATATATACTGTATTAATATATATCTGTATATATACTGTATAAATATAGATCTGTATATATACTGTATAAATATATATTTGTATATATACTGTATTAATATATATCTGTATATATACTGTATTAATATATATCTGTATATACACGGTATAAATATATATCTGTATATATACTGTATTAATATAGATCTGTATATATACTGTATAAATATAGATCTGTATATATACTGTATAAATATATATCTGTATATATACTGTATAAATATATATCTGTATATACACGGTATAAATATATATCTGTATATATACTGTATTAATATAGATCTGTATATACACTGTATTAATATATATCTGTATATACACGTTATAAATATATATCTGTATATATACGGTATAAATATATATCTGTATATACACTGTATAAATATATATCTGTATATACACGGTATAAATATATATCTGTATATACACGGTATAAATATATATCTGTATATATACGGTATAAATATATATCTGTATATACACTGTATAAATATATATCTGTATATATACTGTATAAATATATATCTGTATATACACGGTATAAATATATATCTGTATATACACTGTATTAATATATATCTGTATATATACTGTATAAATATATATCTGTATATACACGGTATAAATATATATCTGTATATATACTGTATTAATATAGATCTGTATATATACTGTATAAATATATATCTGTATATATACTGTATTAATATATATCTGTATATACACTGTATAAATATAGATCTGTATATATACTGTATTAATATAGATCTGTATATATACTGTATAAATATATATCTGTATATATACTGTATTAATATAGATCTGTATATATACTGTATAAATATATATCTGTATATATACTGTATAAATATATATCTGTATATACACGGTATAAATATATATCTGTATATATACTGTATTAATATAGATCTGTATATACACTGTATTAATATATATCTGTATATACACGGTATAAATATATATCTGTATATACACGGTATAAATATATATCTGTATATACACGGTATAAATATATATCTGTATATACACGGTATAAATATATATCTGTATATACACGGTATAAATATATATCTGTATATACACTGTATAAATATATATCTGTATATATACTGTATAAATATATATCTGTATATACACGGTATAAATATATATCTGTATATACACTGTATAAATATATATCTGTATATACACTGTATAAATATATATCTGTATATACACGGTATAAATATATATCTGTATATATACGGTATAAATATATATCTGTATATACACTGTATAAATATATATCTGTATATATACTGTATAAATATATATCTGTATATACACGGTATAAATATATATCTGTATATATACTGTATTAATATAGATCTGTATATATACTGTATAAATATATATCTGTATATACACGGTATAAATATATATCTGTATATATACTGTATTAATATAGACCTGTATATACACTGTATTAATATATATCTGTATATATACTGTATAAATATATATCTGTATATACACGGTATAAATATATATCTGTATATATACTGTATTAATATAGATCTGTATATATACTGTATAAATATATATCTGTATATACACTGTATTAATATATATCTGTATATACACTGTATTAATATAGATCTGTATATATACTGTATTAATATAGATCTGTATATACACTGTATAAATATATATCTGTATATATACTGTATTAATATAGATCTGTATATACACGGTATAAATATATATCTGTATATATACTGTATTAATATAGATCTGTATATATACTGTATTAATATAGATCTGTATATATACTGTATAAATATATATCTGTATATATACTGTATAAATATATATCTGTATATACACGGTATAAATATATATCTGTATATACACTGTATTAATATAGATCTGTATATATACGGTATAAATATATATCTGTATATACACTGTATAAATATATATCTGTATATACACGGTATAAATATATATCTGTATATACACGGTATAAATATATATCTGTTTATATACGGTATAAATATATATCTGTATATACACTGTATAAATATATATCTGTATATATACTGTATAAATATATATCTGTATATACACGGTATAAGTATATATCTGTATATATACTGTATAAATATATATCTGTATATACACGGTATAAATATATATCTGTATATATACTGTATAAATATATATCTGTATATACACGGTATAAATATATATCTGTATATATACTGTATTAATATAGACCTGTATATACACTGTATTAATATATATCTGTATATATACTGTATAAATATATATCTGTATATACACGGTATAAATATATATCTGTATATATACTGTATTAATATATATCTGTATATATACTGTATAAATATAGATCTGTATATATACTGTATAAATATATATTTGTATATATACTGTATAAATATATATCTGTATATATACTGTATTAATATATATCTGTATATACACGGTATAAATATATATCTGTATATATACTGTATTAATATAGATCTGTATATATACTGTATAAATATATATCTGTATATATACTGTATAAATATATATCTGTATATATACTGTATAAATATATATCTGTATATACACGGTATAAATATATATCTGTATATATACTGTATTAATATAGATCTGTATATACACTGTATTAATATATATCTGTATATACACGTTATAAATATATATCTGTATATATACGGTATAAATATATATCTGTATATACACTGTATAAATATATATCTGTATATACACGGTATAAATATATATCTGTATATACACGGTATAAATATATATCTGTATATATACGGTATAAATATATATCTGTATATACACTGTATAAATATATATCTGTATATATACTGTATAAATATATATCTGTATATACACGGTATAAATATATATCTGTATATACACTGTATTAATATATATCTGTATATATACTGTATAAATATATATCTGTATATACACGGTATAAATATATATCTGTATATATACTGTATTAATATAGATCTGTATATATACTGTATAAATATATATCTGTATATATACTGTATTAATATATATCTGTATATACACTGTATAAATATAGATCTGTATATATACTGTATTAATATAGATCTGTATATACACTGTATAAATATATATCTGTATATATACTGTATTAATATAGATCTGTATATATACTGTATAAATATATATCTGTATATATACTGTATAAATATATATCTGTATATATACTGTATAAATATATATCTGTATATACACGGTATAAATATATATCTGTATATATACTGTATTAATATAGATCTGTATATACACTGTATAAATATATATCTGTATATACACGGTATAAATATATATCTGTATATACACTGTATTAATATATATCTGTATATATACGGTATAAATATATATCTGTATATACACGGTATAAATATATATCTGTATATATACGGTATAAATATATATCTGTATATACACTGTATAAATATAGATCTGTATATATACTGTATAAATATATATCTGTATATACACGGTATAAATATATATCTGTATATATACTGTATTAATATAGATCTGTATATACACGGTATAAATATATATCTGTATATACACTGTATAAATATATATCTGTATATATACTGTATAAATATATATCTGTATATACACTGTATTAATATATTCAATTCAATTTTATTTGTATAGCGCTTTTAGCAATTTTCATTGCCGCAAAGCAGCTTTACACAGTCAAAAGAATTATTTAGGTTTGTATGAAATGTGAATTTGTATGAATCAAAATGGTCAGTTTGTCCCTGGTGAGCAAGCCGAGGGCGACAGTGGCAAGGAAAAACTCCCTGAGATGGTAATAGGAAGAAACCTTGAGAGGAACCAGACTCAACAGGGAACCCATCCTCATTTGGGTGAAACAGAAAGCAGTAAATGATCTGCATTATTACAGTGTGTAGGGTGGGAGGCAGTTCAGCTATAATAGCTGATGTTAATTGATGTTAATATGGAGTCCAGGTAGTTATTGAAGACCCAGGTAGACTTGTAAGAAGTTCCAGTCATGAACTATCGAACTGTCAAGTCCCCAGAGAAACAGTTGCCAACACCAGTCAAGGCCAGAACCATTTTCTAGGTAGAGAGAATCATTCCCAGACACCAGACGCATCCCAGAGAGACACACGGGGCATCCATGTGACGAGATCTTCAGCCAGAAGCGGGGCACCAGGATGGGTCAGACAGGTCCGGAGGGCAGAGGGAGTCTGGATCACTGGCAGCTCAGAAACGACATGTGTAGCTCGACAGAGAGAGAGAGAGAAAGAGTGAAAGGGGGGACAGGAGGAGAGAGGAAAAAGAAAGAGGGGGGGAAGAGAAGAAGAGGAGAGATGGCAAGTTAGGTATGGTCACAGTCACACAATGTATAATGTGAATGTATATTAACTGTAGAGTGCAAGCAGAGACTCCGGCAGGACTAACTATGACAGCATAACTAAAAGGGAGAGCCAGAAGGAAACACAAACATGAGGGCTTCCTGACATGTAAAGCAAACAATCACCTCACCGTCAGCAAACCTGAGTGATCAATGAGAGTGAGGAAGACAGCATCCAAACATACCAGTTCACCATAATACTCTACGTCCATGAGTCCCCCAGATCTGCTCCTTTACCTATGGCAAATCTATTTATAAAAATGCTTGGCTAAATAAATAGGTTTTTAGCCTGGACTTAAACACTGAGACTGTGTCTGAGTCCCGAACACTATTTGGAAGACTATTCCATAACTTTGGGGCTTTGTAAGAAAAAGCTCTGCCCCCAGCTGTATTTTTCATAATACGCGGTACTGACAAGCAGCCTGCATCCTTTGATCGAAGTAGGCGTGGCGGTTCATAAGACACTAGCAGTTCGCTCAGGTACTGCGGGGCGAGACCATTTAATGCTTTATATGTCAAGAGTAGTATTTTAAAATCAATGCGAAATTTCACAGGGAGCCAATGGAGTGAAGATAAGATAGGGGTGATGTGCTCATATCTTCTGGTTCTAGTGAGGACTCTCGCTGCTGCATTCTGGACTAGCTGAAGCTTATTTATGCATCTAGCTGAACAACCAGACAGTAAGGCATTACAATAGTCCAACCTAGAGGTGATAAAAGCATGAACTAGTTTTTCTGCGTCGTTTAGCGACAATAAATTTCTTATTCTGGCAATATTTCTGAGGTGAAAGAATGCTATCCTGGTAATATTATCTACATGTGCTTCAAATGAAAGGCTGGAATCAATAATCACACCAAGGTCTTTCACTGTTGCATTTGATGGAACAGAAAGGCCATCTAAAGTTACGGTGTGATCTAAAATTTTACTCCTAGCTGTATGCGGTCCTATGACTAGAACTTCTGTCTTATCCGGATTTAGCAGAAGGAAGTTAATTAGCATCCAATTTCTTATGTCCTGCACACATTGCTCAATTTTAGTAAGCTGTTTTTTCTCATCAGGTTTTGCTGAGACATATAACTGTGTATCGTCAGCATAACAATGAAAACTAATACCATGCTTACGGATTATGTTGCCCAGAGGAAGCATGTAAAGGGAAAAAAGCAGTGGACCTAAAACTGAACCCTGCGGAACGCCAAACTCCACTAGAGAACATGCAGAATAATCACCATTTAAGTCTACATACTGATAACGATGGGTCAGATAGGATCTGAGCCAGGAGAGGGCTGTACCCTTAATTCCCACTACATTTTCTAATCTGTGAAGAAGAATAGCGTGATCAACAGTGTCAAAAGCTGCACTGAGGTCAAGTAATACAAGCATAGTTACACAACCCTGATCAGAGGCCAATAGAATGTCATTTACTACTTTAACGAGCGCTGTCTCTGTACTGTGATGAGGCCTAAATCCTGACTGATACAGTTCATGTATGCCATTTCTATGTATATATGAGCATAGCTGCTCCGCTACCATCTTTTCCAGAATCTTAGAGGTAAAGGGGAGGTTTGATATTGGCCTGTAACTGGACAGCTGACAGGGGTCGAGGTCAGGTTTCTTAATTATTGGTTTAATAACTGCTAATTTAAAAGATTTTGGAACATATCCAATGCTGAGTGAAGAATTAATTATTCTCAACAGGGGTTCTATTATTGCTGGTACTATCTGTTTAAGAAAATGTGTCGGTACAGGATCTAATATACAGGTTGATGAATTTGAAGAAGAGATGAGTGAAATTAGTTCATTCTCTTCAAGGGGAGTAAAGTATTCTAGGTTCTGGTCTGACATGGCTAGATTAACATCTGCATCAATTACATTGTTCGGTTTCAAAACCTCAATTTTATGCCTAATATTTACAATTTTATTATTAAAGAAGTTCATGAAGTCCTCACTATTGCATGATGTTGTTGTGGAGATTTCTGCAGTGGTCTTATTTGTGGTTAATTTGGCTACAGCATTAAATAAGAATCTAGGATTATTTTTGTTATTTTCTATAAGAGTGGAGAGATATGTTGATCTAGCTACACTAAGAGCTTTTCTATAGTTCAGGATGCTCTCCTTCCATGCTATTCGAAATACTAGTAATTTAGTTTGACGCCATTTACGTTCTAATTTCCGAGCGGTCTGTTTTAAAGTGCGCGTGTGATCGTTATACCAGGGAGCAAGTTTTTTATCTCTAATAATTTTTCTTTTGACGGTAGCTACATTATCTAGGGTATAGTGAAATGTCGACTCTAAATATTCAGTCGCCTGATCGAGTTCTGTGGGGTCAGACGGTGATCTAATCGAAGTTGGGAACTCTGGAAGATTACTGATAAAACTCTGTTTGGTAGTTGATGTGAATGTACGTTTCATACGGTAGCGCGGCGCTGTGTGTACATTATTACTGTGACACACTTGAATTGAGACAAGATAGTGATCTGAGATAACTTCAGATAGTGGTATTGTGAATAAATTTCTTATACTTAATCCAAATAATATTATTAAATCTAAAGTGTGACCTGCTTTATGAGTGGGTCCTACTACACACTGATTTACTCCTACCGAGTCCAGTATAGACATAAATGCAGTTCTCAGAGGGTCTTCTGGGTTTTCAAAATGAATATTAAAATCTCCAGCAATTAACACTTTGTCTACAGAAACGACTAGGTTTGAGAGGAAATCTGCAAATTCACTAAGAAATTCCAAGTACGGCCCTGGAGGTCTGTAAATGACAATTAGCGGGATCGACTGAGCTGACTTAATATAGTTAAATACACTTATGTTACTATAAAGAATTTCAAATGAATTAAATTTGTGTCCGTGTTTTTGTACAATAGTCAAATTATCATTGTGAATAACTGCGACGCCTCCTCCTCTACCAGTTAACCGAGGCTGGTGTATGTAGCTGTATCCAGGAGGACTAGCTTCATTTAGAGCTACATACTCGTCCTGTTTAATCCAGGTTTCTGTTAAACAGAGTATATCAAACTCCTGATCTGTGATAATTTCATTAACTATAACTGCTTTAGATGCGAGAGATCTAATATTTAACAGTCCTAGCTTCAGATCAGAGGTGCCGGCTGCGCATTTAGTCTGATCCAAGTTTGTGGTCTTTATGCTAATTAAATTACTAAAACAGACTTAATATATATCTGTATATACACGGTATAAATATATATCTGTATATACACGGTATAAATATATATCTGTATATATACTGTATAAATATATATCTGTATATATACTGTATAAATATATATCTGTATATATACTGTATTAATATATATCTGTATATACACTGTATAAATATATATCTGTATATACACTGTATAAATATATATCTGTATATATACTGTATAAATATATATCTGTATATATACTGTATTAATATAGATCTGTATATATACTGTATTAATATATATCTGTATATACACTGTATTAATATATATCTGTATATATACTGTATTAATATATATCTGTATATATACTGTATTAATATATATCTGTATATACACGGTATAAATATATATCTGTATATACACGGTATAAATATATATCTGTATATATACTGTATAAATATATATCTGTATATATACTGTATAAATATATATCTGTATATACACTGTATAAATATATATCTGTATATATACTGTATTAATATATATCTGTATATATACTGTATAAATATATATCTGTATATATACTGTATAAATATATATCTGTATATACACTGTATAAATATATATCTGTATATATACTGTATAAATATATATCTGTATATACACTGTATAAATATATATCTGTATATATACTGTATTAATATAGATCTGTATATATACTGTATAAATATATATCTGTATATATACTGTATAAATATATATCTGTATATATACTGTATAAATATATATCTGTATATATACTGTATAAATATATATCTGTATATATACTGTATAAATATAGATCTGAACACAGAAGCTCCACAGTGGTAGAACAGAAAAGTGTTCGAATCCCAGCTGAGCAGATGGGCCCTGCTCTCAGAGGGAGGATGTGATCTCACACACACTCTCACATTGGTAGTAACACTAACCAATCCTGGATTCCCCACTGGATGGTTGGATCTACGATCACTCCGACCCTAATGGTGCGTGAGAAGCAGTTCATCAAAAAGACTCAGTCAGTGTCGCGCTCCCTGCTGCTCACCTTAAGTGGGATTTTATCGGAAAGTAATTAACTACAGCGATCTTTAGGTGCTGACAAAACAATTATCTAAAAATGAAAATTGTTTTGTTTAATTAAAAATTTTTGACTAACAATCAAAAGTTACTCATTCACCAATTCAAGTTAAAGATTTAATGTTAACAAAGTTAAGGAAAAATGTTTTATATTGTGTTACTTTATTAAAAACTAGCTGTAGTACGCATAGCTAATGGTTAAAGAGTGTGTATAAAGAGTTAAAATGTTAAAGCTAATAATAATCTGATCTTAAATGTAATCAGTGATATTATTATTATTATTATTATTATTATTATTATTATGATAATTATTATCATTATTATTATTATTATGATTATTATTTGGGGTTGAAGCCCACGTACATGTCTGTGTGTCTCTCTGTACAGCAGAACTCTCTGTCTAACTTATTACTACAAAGAAATCCCATTCTGTAAGGTTGAGTATCTTACGCCTTGTTTACACTAAGTTGTCCTTCTTTGGTGCTCAGACAAATACACTCCCTGTTCGGTAATCGGAGAGTGAATCACAGATGAGAAATGGAAAAAGTAGATCAAAGGAGAAAGATGAAGTTTTGTCTTAAAACCACTCCAGCGTGTTAAAATTCACTTATACCACTTCAGCGCTGTTATTTCAGCCAAAGTGAAAATATGAACTAATCCCAGTCAAAATATTCACTTTATCTTTTCTAATTAATATCTATTGGTGCAGGTGTTTGTTTACATTGAGACAGTAGCGCATTAGTAGATTATTTTACAGTAGATTATTAAATCCCACACATAACTGTTCATAACATCACTTTTACTCCACATTTAGATTCACTGATGGTGCAGATTCAGTAAATTCTAGACAGACGGTTTTGTGTGTCTGGGAGACAGACAGACGGTTTCCTGAGACTGGTTTCTGGTCTACATTTTTCTATTAATTTACTCTAATATTACTTTAATATTCACATCCTCACACCCTGACCTCACTAACCTGGTAGGTACCAATACCGTCAGAAAAGGTGTGTGTG
The DNA here is from genome assembly GCF_024256425.1 of Clarias gariepinus. Taxonomy (NCBI): domain Eukaryota; kingdom Metazoa; phylum Chordata; class Actinopteri; order Siluriformes; family Clariidae; genus Clarias; species Clarias gariepinus. The sequence continues at coordinate 711,811 of NC_071104.1, forward strand.
GAACTAGATCAGAACCTCACAGCCCCTGGGACCTGCACTGACACACACTGGATGGTGTGTTCTCCTTCCTTTATCTGACTCTGTGGTGTGTGTGTGTGTGTGTGTGTGTGTGTGTGTGTGTGTGTGTGTCTGTGTGTGTGTGTGTGTGTGTCTTGCTCAATAAATATTCTTCTTCATGTGACAGTTGAGACTAAAAGAATCAATCCTTCCGATCACACATTCATTCGGCATTTAAACTTTCACCCTCACTCCATTTTTAAACCTCCTTTATAAACCGGACATCTTCCTCTGCACAGACAGATAAGACGCTGTCTCATTAGAGAGGTTCAGGAACCGTGGAAAATCAATAGCGTGACAGACGCCGACCACGCTGCAGTGTGTGTGTGTGTGTGTGTGTGTGTGTGTGTGTGTGTGTCAGGCTCGGCCTTATGCAACGGCATGTGGTTCGAACACGGAGATCAATAAACCATGACACAGTGGCCATTTTGGTTCAGAACAGCGTTTGTACGGGTGAAATGGATTTCATGCTTCAGCTCTGTAAAGCCAGGCGCGTGTGCTCTTAGGGAAGGCGTTATCTCATAACTCCATTCAGCACACGAGCATTTCATGGAAATATATATATATTTATTTACAGGATGGAGAACGTGCTGTATCTCAGGGCTGCACTCACACACCAGCGTTTTCTTTAACGAGCGACGTCGATGTTCAGCACAGGGTGGTGATTTACTTTCACATCAACTCAAGTCAGGTAGGTTTTTACTGTCATTTTCACAGGATCAATGTGCTACATACATACAACATGAATTAACAAAATTATATAAGAACTCTACCAAAAGACAAAAAACACAACATAAAGTGCATCCAAGAGTAACAGCACAACACAGTGGAACACACCATGACACGCCGTGACCCGTACACAGAGCTGAACCGATCAGCGCAAATTAATTGTCCATGAGATGAAACTGTGTAAATAGCAGAAGTGAGTATTGTGCAGGTCGGAGTGTGAAATGTCCAGTACAGTATATTACAGATCCACAGCACAGTGGTGTAGTGGTTAGCACTATCGCCTTGCACCTCCAGGGTGCGGGTTCGAGTGACTCTAGGAGCCTGTGGCAGGGATTAAGGACAATTACGGACTATAAAACACCAACAACGAACGCGGACGTGACTCTGGCAGACGAGCTGAACACTTTCTATGCTCGCTTCGAGGCTGCAGCTAAAGACGCTAGCGATGCTAATGCTAGCGGCGCTAACAGCTGCAGACAGGAAGTCACTGCCAGCACCGGAAACGCGTTCATCATCACAGAGCATGACGTGAGGAGAGCCTTCAAGAGAGTGAACACCAGGAAAGCAGCAGGACCAGACGGCATCTCGGGCCGTATTCTCAGAGCCTGCGCAGACCAGCTAGGACCTGTGTTCACTGAGATATTTAACGTCTCTTCATCTCAGTCGGTTATCCCCACATGCTTCAAAGAGTCCATCATTGTTCCTGTCCCAAAGAAACCTCATCCTGCTTCCCTCAATGACTATCGCCCTGTAGCCCTCACCTTAGTAGTAATGAAGTGCTTTGAACGCCTGGTCAGAGACTTCATCATTTCATCACTGACACACTGGACCCACTACAGTTCGCATACCGTCCAAATCGTTCCACTGACGATGCCATCTCTCATCTACTCCACACATCACTTACTTACCTGGACACTAGGAAAGGGAATTATGTTAAAATGCTCTTCTTACTTACCTGGACACTAGGAAAGGGAATTATGTTAAAATGCTCTTCATCGACTACAACTCTGCATTTAATACCTTAATTCCCTCCACACTCACCACCAAGCTGGAGCACCTGGGACTCAGCTCATCTATGTGTCAGTGGATCTCCAACTTCCTTACTGGCAGACCACAGGCAGTAAGGATGTGCGGACATGTCTCAGCCTCCATCACTCTCAGCACTGGAGCCCCCCAGGGGTGTGTTCTGAGCCCCCTGCTGTACTCTTTGTACACATTTGACTGCGTGGCCACTACCAGCTCCACCACCATCATTAAGTTTGCTGACGACTCCGTCGTGGTGGGCCTGATCTCTGATAACAACGAGACGGCCTACCTGAAGGAGATTAGGAATCTGGAGAACTGGTGCCAGAGAAACAACCTCCTTCTAAACGTCAGTAAGACAAAGGAGTTGGTAGTGGACTTCCGCACCAAGCGGGAGAGGAACTACCAGACCCCCGTCATCAACGAGAGCCCAGTGGAGAGAGTGGACAGCTTCAGATACCTCGGTGTTCACATCACGCAGGACCTGTCATGGTCCTGTCACTCAACACCGTGGTGAAAAAGGCCCGGCGGCGTCTCTACCACCTCAGACGCTTGAGAGACTTTAGACTGCCCTCCAAGGTGCTCAGGAACTTTTACTCCTGCACCATAGAGAGCATCCTGACGGGAAACATCTCAACCTGGTTCGGGAACAGCACCATGCAGGACAGACGAGCTCTACAGAGGGTGGTGAGATCAGCTGAGCACATCATCCGCACCGAGCTCCCTGACCTGCACTCGATCTACAGCAAGCGGTGCTGGACCAAGGCCAGGAAGATTGTGAAGGACCTCAGCCACCCCAACAATGGACTGTTCTCTCTGTTGAGGTCAGGAAAGCGATTCCGCTCCCTGAAGGCCAACACAGAGAGACTGAGGAGGAGCTTCTTCCCGCAGGCGATACGGTCTCTCAACCACACCACCACACAGTACTGACCCACACATATGGTTTATACACACACACTGGACATTCTGGACATTTGTTTACACTATTGGCCACTGCACAACTACACCTGGTGGTCATCAAATCAAATCACATCAAATCACTCCAGAACAAATCACTTTTAATATGTGGATTGCACAACCATGGACATAACCATTCTTTTATTACCATTCATTCGGCTGCTCTTATTGTTTTACATTTTTTCATATATTTTCCATATATTTTCTATATTGTGTATTTTGTGTACAAATATTTTATTTTTAACTTTTATTGGTATATTTTTATTTTTATTTTATTCTTTTCTAGTTAAACTTACCCTTTATTTTAATTTTCATATTTATTTCCTTTTCATATTGTTAGGTCACGAGCATTTGTCTAAGCATTTCACTGCATATCGTACTGTGTATGACTGTGTGTGTGACAAATAAAATTTGAATTTGAATT